>NC_057807.1:72213764-72443066 GCF_018294505.1 Triticum aestivum
GCCGGCGCGCGTTCGACCCTCGCCCCAGTGCCGCCCGCTGGCTCCGCCGACGACCGCCCCGCCGCGCCTCACCTTCCCTCACGCCGAAGCCGCCTCGTCAACCTTCATCGGCGCTCGCCTCGCCGTCTCCCACCGCCTCCTGCCCTGCTCCGGTCACCAGGAGTCGTCGGAGCTCGGCGCCGTGCCTCCCCGCATCGTCCCACGCCGGGATTCGACCGGATCCGGTGAGATCAGGCCCGGATCCGTCCGACCCCGCCGGTCCCGACCTCGCCGGAGCTCAGTTTTGGCCGGGGTGGATGAGATCCACCCACACCCCCAACCAAACGCGCCTCCACCTCCCCTGGATCCCTCCGTCCCGGATCCCACCATCCCGTTGACTTTTTCCGCGAGGTGATTTTCTGCCAAGTCCCAAAATATTTATATTCTGGTGCCCTGTTCGTCATGCCATAACTTCATGTGTGCTGCACCGTTTCATGCATATGATATATCAAAATGTTCATCCTGAGATGCTCTACATTTTATTCCATTGTGCCATGTTTTTTTGAGTTGATAGTGATGCCAAAATCATTGTTGCAAGAGGGCTATATGATGTCGACTGCTGTCTGTTGACAGAACTTGCTGTTTTGTTTTTTTCATTGCATTTTGTGTGTGCATCTTATGAGCTTGATGTCTATATGAATTTTGAGATATATCATGTCATCTTTACATAGAAGCAATACATGTATTTTTTTGAGTTTTGTAGTGAGTGCATTGAGCTCGTGAAGTAGGGTACTTGCTGTTACTGTTTTGCTAGTCTGAAATTGTTATACCATGATGCTATGTAAACCTGCTGCTACAAGTCATTCTATGCATAATTTGGAGATGTTCACTAAGGATGTTTTGTTATACATGTCATTCTATATCCATCCATGCCCCTTGTTGCATTTATAGCCTACTGTAGCTTGTGGTAATCTTGCTCTTAATTTGCTAAATAACATTGCTGTCCGCCTGTTAACATTAAGTTCAGTTTTGCCATGTGCTTTGCTAGTGATCCGTGCATCCTATGAACTTTCTCTTGCCATGCTTAGGTTCACAAATATGTCATATTACTGTTGGTCACGTTTTCATGCCATGTATTGCTCTGTGGTGAGTGGTACAAGCTCACCAACATGCCTACTAATCGTTGTTCCTGCCATGTCTGAATCTGTCATATCACTTGCCATGTTTGCATGGATGCTACCATCTTTTATGTTGATCTTTGGAATTAGTTAAGTAAGGGAGTTTTGTTCTTTGTCTTTAGTATTAGCATTCCATGCCTTTTTTTGCCATGATGAGTTCCTGTAGCTTGTTGTTTCATAGCTCTAAACATTGCAACCTGATGCTATTTTTGCTAAGTCTGTGAACTGTTATTATTTTTCAATCTTGCCATGTCCTTTTGAGCATGTTCTAGTGATTTATGGAGATAGCTCAGTGTTCATGTTTTGTCATGCTTTACCTGTACATCACATACATGTCTTTTGTTTTCATGTTGAGGTGTTGTAGCATATTGTTTTGATGCTTGCAAGATGCCTAGTTGCTGTTTTGAGCGGATTGTTGTTACATCTTGTTTGGAGTGTATGTGTCGCACCGTTGCTCCGTTTTGAGTGTGCTCTATATGAAACTTGCTTGGAATTGCATGTAGTTTCATCTTATCATGTTGCATCCTTGTTTTGAGAGTGTTTGCTTGATGTTTGTATGCACTTTGCATCAATGCCATGTTTAACTTGTTTTGCTCATATCTTCTAGGCCGTAGCTCCGAACTAAATGAACTTTATATGTACCTTGACTAGAATTGCGTGTAGATCATCTTGGTGCATCTTAACTTTCTGTTTAACAACTTGAACATAAGGTTTATTTAGTTCTGGACCAATTTCTAAATTTGCATGAGGACTTACCGGAATTGTTATATGTTGTTTCCGGCCTCATTTAACCTTGTTTTGATGTGTTGCTCTTATATGCATCATCTCTTGCCATGAGTATCTTCATGTAGCTTTGTCATGCATCATGTCATGTATATGTGTGGTGTGTTTACCATGTTGTGTGCTTCTTCTCGATAGTTCCTGTTTCATTGCGATCGTGAGGATTCGTTCGTCTATGCTTGGTTCGGCTTCATCCGTTCGTCTTCTTCATGGACTTGTTCTTCTTCCTAGCGGGATTTCAGGGAATATGACAATCACCCTGGATCTCACTACTATCATTGCTATGCTAGTTGCTTCGTTCTATCGCTATGCTGCGCTACCTATCATTTGTTCTTCAAGCCTCCCAATTTGCCATGTCAGCCTCTAACCTTTTCACCCTTCCTAGCAAACCGTTGTTTGGCTATGTTACCTCTTTGCTCAGCCCCTCTTATAGCATTGTTAGTTGCAGGTGAAGTTGAAGATTTCCATGGTGGACAGGATTATGGTTGGGATATCACAATATCTCTTATTTAATTAATCCATCTATATACTTGGTAAAGGGTGGAAGGCTCGGCCTTATTCCTGGTGTTTTGTTCCACTCTTGCCGCCCTATTTTCCGTCATACCGGTGTTATGTCCCTTGATTTTGCGTTCCTTACGCGGTTGGGTGATTTATGGGACCCCCTTGACAGTTCGCTTTGAATAAAACTCCTCCAGCAAGGCCTAACCTTGGTTTTACCATTTGCCTCACCACCACCTATACCCTTCCCTTGGGTCGGCCAACCCGAGGGTCATCTTTATTTTAGCCCCCACGGGCCAGTGCTTCTCTAAGTGCTGTTCCGAACCAGAGCCCTTTGTAGCGCCCCCTCAGGGAAACTTGAGGTCTGGTTTTAGTTGTATGGATTGCTCATCCGGTGTTGCCCTGAGAACGAGATATGTGCAGCTCCTATCTGGATTGTCGGCACATCGGGTGGCTTTGCTGGTCTTGTTTTACCATTGTCAAAATGTCTTGTAAACCGGGATTCCGAGACTGATCGGGTCTTCCTGGGAGAAGGAATATCCTTCGTTGATCGTGAGAGCTTGTGATGGGCTAAGTTGGGACACCCCTGCAGGGTATAAACTTTCGAGAGCCATGCCCGCGGTTATGGGGCAGATATAGTTTCAAATAGCGGAGATAGCATCCGCTATTGCGTTCGCAATAGCGCTAGCGCAATAGCGTCTGCTATTGATCAAATTAAATGTAATTACTTTTTGTGAAGGATCTAGAAATATACACAACAATCTAGTGTTTTTACAAATCCGCTATGTGGAAATAGCGCACGCAATATCACCCGCTATCCGCATTCCGCTACGCGGACCCCAATCCGCTACCAGCCCGCTATCCGCTATTTAAAACCATGGTGGCAGATGGGAATTTGTTAATGTCCGGTTGTAGATAACTTGACACCAGATACGAATTAAAACGCATCAACCGTGTGTGTAGCCGTGATGTTCTCTTTTCGGCAGAGTCTGGGAAGTGAATACGGTTTTGGGTTATGTTTGACGTAAGTAGTTTCAGGATCACTTCTTGATCATTGTTAGCTTCACGACTGTTCTGTTCGCTCTCTTCTCGCTCTTATTTGCGTATGTTAGCCACCATATATGCTTAGTCGCTACTGCAACCTCACCACTTTACCCCTTCCTTTCCCATTAAGCTTTGCTAGTCTTGATACCCATGGTAATGGGATTGCTGAGTCCTTGTGGCTCACAGATTACTACAACAACAGTTGCAGGTACAGGTTATGCGATGATCATGACGCGAGAGCGATGTTTGCTTATTTTGGGGTTCTTCTTCTGCTTCTTCTTCGATCAGGGGATAGGTTCTAGGTCGGCAGCCTGGGCTAGCAGGGTGGATGTCGTTTGAGTTTCTGTTTGTGTTTCATCCATAATCGGATGGTGCTCTTATGTAAGATGATGTTGTATTCGTGTGGCATTGTATGCCTTTTGTATGTATCCCCATCTATTATGTAATGTTGATGTAATGATATCCACCTTGCAAAAGCGTATCAATATGCGGTTCTATCCTTGGTAGGACCTTTGTGTATCTTTAGGATAGTATCGCATATTGGGCGCGACAGTTCATGTTTGGCCTGTTGACATATTGCACACTGTTTGACAAAATTTTCAACAGCTACTTTCATACCAGCCCAACTGAACAGTTGCTTCACTCTATGATATGGTGAAAGAATACAAGAGTGGCCTCCCACAGGGCTTGCATGAAAAGCCTGGATTAACTTTGTTTGGAGACCAGAATTTGCTACCACCCGGATTTTCCGGTCCTGCTTTATGAGCCCCTCTTGCAACTAAAAACCAGGACAAGAATCTGGATCCACTGCCAGTTTTTGTAACATAGAACAAGCAACAGGATCAACGGAATAAGAATAGAGGATCTCTTGCACCCATACTGGCTTACTGGTGGATATACTTTGCACAGAGAATAGGTGTGCCACTCTTGATAGAGCATCAACTACAATGTTTTCCACTCCTTTCCTGTACTGAATAGAAAATTGCATTCCCACTAGCTTAGTCATGGCCTTTCTCTGTAAATCTGAGGTCAAGTTCTGATCTCCTAAGTGACACAGACTTTGGTGATCAATTTTAATCACAAATGGTGCTCTAGAGAGATAAGATCTCCACCTGTCCACTGCCATCATAATTGCCATAAACTCCTTTTCATATATGGATTTCTTATGGTTGGCTATTCCCAATGCCTTACTGTAGAAAGCAACAAGGTGTCCTTCCTAAGACAAAACAACACCCACTCCAGTGTTGCAGGCATCTGTTTCCACAGTAAAAGTTTTGTCAAAGTTTGGTAGTGCCAAAACTGGAGTGTTGACCATTGCCTCTTTGAGCTGTTGGAAAGCCTGTTGAGCTGCTGTGGACCAAGAAAATGCTTGTTTTTTAGAAGAGTAGTGAGAGGTTTAGCCAGCAAACCATAGTTTCTCACAAACTTCCTATAATATCCAGTCAGCCCTAGGAAACCCCTTAATTCAGTGACATTGGTGGGTGTAGGCCACTACAGCATTGCTTCAGTCTTGGAGGGATCAATGGAAACTCCTTTGTCAGATATGATGTGTCCTAAATATTCCAAGGATTGTTGAGCAAACACACGTTAAGATTCTTTTACAAACAGCTAGTTTTTCTTGAGAATGTCAAATACAGACTGTAGATGTTCCAAATGATCTTCTAGTGTGAGACTGAATATCAGTATATCATCCATAAACACCAGCACATACTTCCTGTTTGGCCCTACAAACATGAAGTTCATTACACACTGAAATGTTCCTGGGGCAGTTGCTAATCCAAAGGGGACCACCCTGAACTGAAACTGTCCATGGTGTGTCTTGAAAGCTATTTTATACTCATCCTCTTCCTTCATTCTTATTTGATGATAACCAGCTTTGAGGTCCAATTTAGAAAACCATTTACTTCCCCTAATTCATCCAAGATCTCATCAATGACAGGCATAGGGAACTTGTTTTTGATAGTGATCTCATTCAGCTTCCTATAATCTACACAGAAGCTCCATGTACCATCTTTCTTCTTAACTAGTATCACAGGAGTAGCAAAAGGACTCATACTGGGTGTTATCAGTCCAGCAGCCAACATCTCTTTGACTTGCTTTTCTATTTCATCCTTCTGCTGTGGGGAACATCTGTAGGGTCTGCAATTGATAGGTACTGTATCTGGCAGCAGGTTGATTGTATGATCAAAGGCTCTGTGAGGAGGTAGAGACTTTGGTTCCTGGAATACCTCTTTGTTTCTATCTATTACTTGTTGTACCACAGGAGGTATTTCAGTGACAGGTGCCATAACTATGCGATTCAACAGAGCTGTAGCCCACACTTCATTTCCTTTTTCCCACTTAAGTAGTTGGTCTACAGAAACCTCTTCCATCTGGTCTTGTTTCTTGGGAAATACACCTTGTAATTTGACCTCCTGTCCTTCATACATGAACTGAATCCATTTGTCAGCCCAGTGGCATTTCATTACCCCCCACTGTTCTAACCAGTCCATCCCTAATATAATGCCATGGTCTCCTAATGGTAACTGTCGGTGTCAAAACCGGAAAATCTCGGGTAGGGGGTTCCGAACTATGCGTCTAAGGCTAATGGTAACAGGAGGCGGGGGACACAATGTTTACCCAGGTTCGGGCCCTCTCTATGGAGGTAATACCCTACTTCCTACTTGATTGATCTTGATGAATATGAGTATTACAAGAGTTGATCTACCACGAGATCGTGATGGCTAAACCCTAGAAGTCTGCCCTATGGGATTGTGATGGTTGTGGCTAAACCCTAGAAGACTGAACCCTCCGGTTTATACAGACACCGGGGGGGGGGACTAGGGTTGTACAAAGTTGGTTACGGAGAAAGCAATCTACATATCCGAATCGCCAAGCTTGCCTTCCATGCAAAGGAGAGTCCCATCCGGACACGGGACGAAGTCTTTTATCTTGTATCTTCATAGTCCAACAGTCCGGCCAAAGTATATAGTCCGATTGTCCGAGGACCCCTTAGTCCAGGACTCCCTCAGTAGCCCCTGAACCAGGCTTCAATGACGATGAGTCCGGCGCGCAGATTGTCTTCGACATTGCAATGTGGGTTCCTTCTCCGAATACCCCAACATAGTCTTCCGAACATAGAAAATGTGTCAGGCTCTACAAAACAAGTACCACACACAATCGTAGAGAGTATAATATCTCACGAGTCCAATCCGTTGACAACTTATCGTAGCGTGACATCACGCCACTGCCCGGTCATTATTCGAACCGTTTTTTAGCATGCCGCTCCGTACTTCGAGGTGCGGTTTCACTGGCACGTCTTGTCGAAGCATAGATCGTGTCCCCTTATGACGGGATTCTCATCAATATGGGAATGGGTAACCCAACCATGCCATCTGCACGATGCTTGGGGAATAGGCATATTTTAAGGCGAGGGGGGAGGTGCATGACTTTTACTGCCTTTATAAAGGGATAAGGATTCATCCTCGTTCGCCCACGCCTTCTCCTTCCTTTGCCCATCCATTCTCGAGCTCCAGCGCCCAAGCTCTCGCCTTCTCTGCCCAAAAAAGCACTCCAATCATATCCGGATCCGGAGCTAGAGGAAAGTGGATGGCCTCCTCCGTCAAGAAGAAGGACATCAAAGAGCTCCAGGAGGCCGGGTACCTGGCCAAGGACATCGTTCATCGACTTTCAGCCAAAGGACAGATCGTCCCCACCCCAGAGCCCCATGAGAGGGTTGTGTTCCTCACGCACTTCGTCCGTGGGCTGGGGTTCCCTCTCCACCCGTTTGTCCGTGGACTTATGTTTTATTATGGGCTAGACTTCCATGACTTGGCCCCCAACCCGTTTGTCCGGTGTTCGAAAAGAAAAGCCGAACAGAGGATCAACCAATTTTCGTAGGAGTCTAACATAATATGTCTATGTGAACAAGCAGGCTTCGCTCCTGGCTGCTGCCGCTCATACTGCGGAGGTCTCCGGACTGAAGCAGAATCTGGAGTGGACCAAGGAAGAGCTCGGCCTCATGAAGAAGCAGCTGGAAGAAAGGAAAGGTATGTAGTAACCTACGTGTATATTTAGGAAGAATGAATGGTTCGTACTGACTAAATTGTCATGAACTTTATTAGGGGCCACGACCGAGGTGGCGGCCCTCAGGAAGGCGTTAGCCGAGGCCGAGTACAAAGCAGCCAAGGAACATGCCGCGCGCGAGAAGCAGGAGGCCCGGGTTAGCGAGGTCCAGCAAGAGCTACAGGACGCTGTCAAGAAGTACGAGTCCTTGGAGCGTGATTCTAAGACTCAGGAGTCCGAACTTACCAAGGCCCGCCAGAGTGTGAAAGATGCTCGAGCCGAAGCCCAGAGCATCCTCCAGGAAATCCAGGCGGCTAAGAAGATCGCGGCAGGTAAGGCTTTTATTATGCAAAGCAAGTATGTGAAGGAAATGTTCCTTTTACTTACCTGAATTTGGAGCTCTCCAGGAGCATTTGCAGATCTGCCGCGCAGCATATCAGATGCTGCAGAGTTCTATCGAGCCAAAGAAGGGAGCTCTACGAAGAAGCTGTTCTGGTCTCAACACCTTGGACCAGAACATCCAGTGCCCTTTAGCGACTAGCTGAAACAGCTGGTCGAGCTGCACAAGGCGGCCGAACTAGCGATGAAGGATCTAATAGTCCAGCTATGGCCTGTCGAGCCCATGCCCAGCAGCTGCTTCGGACTCGTGAAGCGGCTTGTGAGTACCTTCCCACGGCTTGAAGTTATAAAGCGTCCGGTCTCTATTGAAGGTGCGCGGATGGACTTTGCCCGCGCCAAGGTGCACTGGGCGAAGATGGATGCCAAGAAGCTGATGACCGAGGGGCCGCATAAGGGCAAGGAGCACCGCCGACCCGAGATGTATTTTGACAGTGTCTTGGAGGGATCCCGCCTTGTGGCGGAGCAATGTGCCAAGAATATCATATTCCCGTGAAAACATTCATGTTATGCTGTCTTGTAATATTAAACAGATCCGTTATGTAATATAGTGCCTGTTAGTTTAAAATTTTACCTCCTGTGCGGCCGTTTATGAAAATCTGAGAGTTGGCCAGTCGTCGGCTTCTGCCCCCACATAGATAGTACGGGGGTGTTAGGGATAAACCTAAACACTCTTTACTCCAACTCTTGGTCCTTAAAGGAGGTGTTTAGCGCATCGAACAAGGCAATCGGACTATACAACTTTATCACCGCAGCCCCTGGTATTCGGAAGGCCGAACTTGGGGCGCTATACACGCCTAATCGGATAAAAACTGATTCCTCAAACCTCTAAGGATTTGAAACCTCTCGAACAGCTAACCAGCTCTCGCCGCATCATGACAGTCAGTTTTCGGCTTTCTCTACTGAGGTGCTTGTCCGGAAGAACCGGGACACAATTGCAGTAGTTCTCCCTTTACTACCCTAGCCGATATAGCGGAACGTAAGGTAGTAAGCACAGGAGCCGGGCAACACAACTATTGACCAAAGACATGATTCGGAGCCGATGCATATAATGCTATAAGTTCGGGGTGCCGAACTGTACTGTAAAATGTTCAGACTTTATTGCCGTATTAGAGGCGTGATGAAGCCCCTGGCGAAGTAATATGTACCAGAGTGCATGGTGCAATAAGTAATAAATATAAAGACAAGGAAAGAATCAAGTAATAAGCTGACGCCACAAATATTGAGCCGCAAATTATTTTCCATTGTAATTAGATTGATACAACTAGGCGTACTTGTACAAGTAATGTGATAAGCAAATATGGCTATTTGACATGCCATGACCAAGAGCGAGCTACGTGCGGGTATGTAAAACAGGTATAGCGATCGTTAGTAGAGACCACCTGGGGATTCCCTTGTACGTCAAAGCTCCTTGCTTCCTTGGTGTATCCGTCCCGTGATAGGTCCGATGATCAGGTTAGTAGAAAAAACATCGAAAAGAGAAAAACCTGGACTGAAAAGGAAAGGTGAAGGTATGCAGATCCGGGCGCGGTTGAGCCGCATTATGGACCATGGTCAAGCTGTGCCTCTGTCCCTACCCATGGTACTTTAAGTGCGTAGTTATGTATGCGTGGCACAAATTTCACCGCTTGATTGGGACAGCGACGGAGGCCGAATTGCTAGTTGAGCTCTGGGCGAGCTGGACGGTCCTGCTGCAGAGTAGTTCGGACTCGCTTCACGGTGTCCGGGGGCTTTACTACCAAATTGAGGTTCTGCCTAAGAAGGCTACTCTGTACTTCTGCCGCAAGGGCCGCGGTGTGCTCCTCAGTACGGAGGGAGCGCTATGTATTTCCATTGACTGTTATAACACCGCGAGGTCTGGGCATCTTGAGCTTCAGGTAGGCATAGTGTGGCACTGCATTGAATCGAGCAAATGCAGTTCATCCGAGCAGTGCATGATAACCACTGTGGAAGGGGACAATATCGAAGATCAACTCTTTGCTTTGAAAATTATCCGGGGATCCGAAGACCACTTCTAGTGTGATTGAGCCCGTACAGCAGGCCTCTACACCTGGTATGACACCTTTAAAGGTGGTTTTTGTGGGCTTGATCCTTGAGGGATCGATACCCATTTTGCGCACTGTATCCTGATAGAGCAGGTTCAGGCTGCTGCTACCATCCATGAGGACTCGCGTGAGATGGAATCCATTGATAATTGGGTCAAGTACCAGTGCGTCTGAACCGCCATGACGAATACTGGTCGGGTAGTCCCTGCGATCGAAGGTGATTGGACAGGAGGACCATGGGTTGAACTTTGGGGTGACTGGCTCCATCGCGTAGACGTCCCTGAGTGCACGCTTGCGTTTCTTCTTGGGGATATGGGTGGCGTATATCATGTTCAGCGTTTTAATTTGGGGTGGGGGGATTTCTACTCTCCCCTTGTGTTTGGTGGTCGGGGTTACTCGTCATCGTCGTCACTCTGCGACCCTTTCTCCTTATTCTCGGCATTTAACCTGTCGGCCTATTTGAAGACCCAACATTCCCTTTTGGTATGATTGGCTGGTTTATCAGGAGTGCCATGGATACGTCATGGTCGATCGAGTATGCGTTCCAAACTGGACGGGCCCGGATTATTCCTTTTAAATGGCTTCTTTCGCTGACCGGACTTAGAGCCACTGAATCTGGCGTTGACCGTCGTGTCTTCGGTACTATCACCGCTGTTTCGACCCTTATGTCTATTACGTCGGGGCTTGCCATTGCTGTTTCTGGCTTCAGAAGTGCCAGGTTCGCTTGTATTGTTGTTGCTACGGGCTAGCCAGTGATACGTCTCCAACGTATCTACTTTTCCAAACACATTTGCCTTGTTTTGGACTCTAATTTGTATGTTTTGAATGAACTAACCCGGACTGACGCTGTTTTAGCAGAACTGCCATGGTGTTGTTTATTGTGTAGAAAACAAAAGTTCTCGAAATGACCTGAAAATCCATGGAGATAAGTTTTGGAAAATATAAAAAATACTAGCGAAAGAATCAAGGCCAGGGGGCCCACACCCTGTCCACGAGGGTGGGGGCGCGCCCTCCCCCCTGGGCGCGCCCCCTGTCTCGTGGGCCCCCTGATGCTCCACCGACCTCAACTCCAACCTCATATATTCCGTTTCGCGGAGAAAAAAAATCAGAGAGAAAGTTTCATCGCGTTTTACGATACGGAGCCGTCGCCAAGCCCTAATCTCCCTTGGGAGGGCTGATCTGGAGTCTGTTCGGGGCTCCGGAGAGGGGGATTCGTCACCGTCGTCATCATCAACCATACTCCATCACCAATTTCATGATGCTCACCGCCGTACGTGAGTAATTCCATCGTAGGCTTGCTGGACGGTGATGGGTTGGATGAGATTTACCATGTAATCAAGTTAGTTTTGTTAGGGTTTGATCCCTAGTATCCACTATGTTCTGAGATTGATGTTGCTATGACTTTGCTGTGCATAATGCTTGTCACTAGGGCCCGAGTGCCATGATTTTAGATCTGAACCTATTATGTTTTCATGAATATATGTGAGTTCTTGATCCTATCTTGCAAGTCTATAGTCACCTATTATGTGTTATGGTCCGACAACCCCGAAGTGACAATAATCGGGATACTTCTCGGTGATGACCGTAGTTTGAGGAGTTCATGTATTCACTATGTGCTAATGCTTTGTTCCGGTTCTCTATTAAAAGGAGGCTTTAATATCCCTTAGTTTCCGCTAGGACCCCGCTGCCACGGGAGGGTAAGACAAAAAATGTCATGCAAGTTCTTTTCCATAAGCACGTATGACTATATTCGGAATACATGCCTACATTACATTGATGAACTGGAGCTAGTTCTATGTCACCCTATGTTATAGCTATTACATGAGGAATCGCATCCGACATAATTATCCATCACCGATCCAATGCCTACGAGCTTTTCACATATTGTGCTTTACTTATTTACTTTTCCGTTACTACTGTTACATTTACTACAAAACTATTATCTTTACTTTTGCCACTGTTACCTTTATTGTCATACTACTTTGCTACTAAATACTTTGCTGCAGATACTAAATTATCCAGGTGTGGTTGAATTGAAAACTCAATTGCTAATAGTTAAGAATATTCTTTGGCTCCCCTTGTGTCGAATCATTAAATATGTGTTGAATACTCTACCCTCGAAAGCTGTTGCAATCCCCTACACTTGTGGGTTATCAAGACTAATTTCTGGCGCCGTTACATGGGAGCATAGCTCTATTCTCTGAGTCACTTGGGATTTATATCTGTTGATCACTATGATGAACTTGAAAGATGAAACAACTAAGATTTTTCCCTCAACTACGAGGGGTGGTAAGGAACTGTCATCTAGCTCTACACTCGATTCTCCTTCTGTTTTGAGTAAGCTTGCGACACCTAAACCTGCTACTGCTATTAATTCTGATATGTCGCATGTTATTGATGATGCCACCTCTGCTATGCATGATACTTATGATGAAACTACTTCTGTGTGTGATACTACTGTGCGATTAGGTGAATTTCTTGATGAACAACTTTCTAGGGTTAGAGAGAATGAAATTATTGAAGATGCTATTATTGATGATAGTGATGATGAAAGTTCTCCACCTGATTATGAATTACCTATTCCCGAGGGTTATGTTATGAATGAGTAAGCTGCTAGAGCTATCTTTGCTTGCAAGGATAGATATGATCTTAAAAGGTTATTAGCTAAATGGAAGCAGCAATCTCTTAATGCTAGAATGAAACCTGACCCTGCTTTTGCTACTTCACCTATCTATGTTACTGATAAGGATTATGAATTCTCTGTTGATCCTGAGATTATTACTTTAGTTGAATCTGATCCTTTTTATGGCTATGAATCTGAAATTGTTGTGGCACATCTTACCAAGTTAAATGATATAGCCACCCTGTTTACTAATGATGAGAAGTCTCGCTATTATTAATATCCTTAAGATATTTCCGGTCTCATTAAAGGGTGATGCTAAGACTTGGTTTAATTCTCTTGATCCAGGTTGTGTGCGTAGTCCCCAGGATATGATTTATTACTTCTCTGCTAAATATTTCCCTGCTCATAATAAACAAGCTGCCTTGCGGGAAATATATAATTTTGTGCAAATCAAAGAAGAGAGTATCCCACAAGCTTGGGGGAGGCTTCTCCAATTACTTAATGCTTTGCCTGATCATCCTCTTAAGAAAAATGAAATACTTGATATCTTTTATAATGGACTAACCGATGCTTCCAAGGACTACTTGGATAGTTGTGCTAGTTGTGTTTTCAGGGAAATAACAGTCGATGAAGCTGAATTACTATTGAATAATATGTTGACTAATGAAAATAATTGGACTCTTCCTGAGCCAATTCCTGAGCCAATTGAGCTAACTCCTGAGCCTATTCCTAAACCCACTCCGAAGAAGAGAGGTGTTCTATTTCTCAGTCCTGAAGATATGCAAGAGGAAAAGAAATCAATGAAAGAAAAAGGTATTAAAGCTGAAGATGTTAAGAATTTACCCCCTATTGAAGAAATACATGGTTTATACCGCCTGTCGAAGAAACACATTGTCTTGATAACCCGACACAGGTAGTAAAGGTAAATTCTCTCTATAGATATGATAAAGTTGAAATCCCGTCTACCAAATTTTATAGCCCATGCTTAGATGAATTTGATGACTTTATGGCTAGACAAGAAAGTTTTAATGCTTATGTTGGTAGAGAATTAAAGAATAATGCTTTCGAGATAGGATGCTTGAGTGATTATATGGCTAGAGTTAAAGGTGAACTTAAAGGTGAAAGGTGAACTTAAAACTCATTAGCAAATATGCTTCTATGGTTGCCGCTCAAGCTGAGCAAGTACTTAAAGCTCAAAATGAATTGCTCGATGAATTAAATAATAAACATGACTTTGCTGTTAGAGTGGCTACTAGAACTGGTAGAATGACTCAGGAACCTTTGTATCCTGAAGGCCACCCTAAGAGAATCGAGCAAGATTCTCAGAGAAATAATTTAGAGGCACCTAGTTCTTCTAAAAAGAAGAAAAATAAAAACGATAGGACTTTGCATGCTTCTAGTGAACCTGTCGTAGACACACCTGAGAATCCCAATGATATTTCTATTTCTGATGCTGAAACACAACCAGGTGATGAACATGAAACTAGTGATAATGTTAATGATAATGTTCATCTTAATGCTCAACCTAGCAATAATAATGAAGTAGAGATTGAACCTGCTGGTGATCTTGATAACCCGCAATCAAAGAATCAACTTATGATAAAAGAGACTTCGTTGCTAGGAAGCACGGTAGAGAAAGAGAACCATGGGTTCAGAAACCCATGCCCTTTCCTCCTAAACCATCCAAGACAAAGGATGATGAGGATTTTGAGCGCTTTGCTGAAATGATTAGACCTATCTTCTTATGTATGCGCTTAACTGATATGCTCAAACTAAATCATTATGCTAAGTATATGAAGGATATCATTACAAACAAAAGAAAGATACCGGAAGCTGAAATTTCCACCATGCTTGCTAATTACACTTTTAAAGGTGGAATACCAAAGAAACTTGGACATCCAGGGGTACCAACCATACCATGCTCCATTAAAAGAAACTATGTTAAAACTGATTTATGTGATCTTGGAGTCGGTGTTAGTGTTATGCCTCTCTCTTTATATCATAGACTTGAATTGAATTAGTTGACACCTACTGAAATATCTTTGCAAATGGCCGATAAATCAACTGCCATACCTGTCGGTATTTGTGAGGATGTGCCTGTTGTGGTTACAAATGTCACTATCTTAACAGACTTTGTTATTCTTGATATTCCCGAGGACTATAGTATGTCGATTATCCTTGGTAGACCCTTTTTGAATACTGCAGGGGCTGTTATTGATTGCAACAAAGGAAATGTCACTTTTCATGTTAATGGTAATGAGCATACGACATACTTTCCGAGGAAACAATCTCAAGTTCATAGCATCAATTCTATTGGAAAAGTTCCAACTATCATTATTGGAGGTTTTGAATTTCCTCTTCCTACTGTCAAGAAAAAGTATGATATTCTTATTGTTGGGGATGTTCATATCCCTGTTGAGGTAACCTAGTGTTATTCGAAATTTCTCTGGTTCTGTGTTATTCGGAATGAATTTGTTCACAAGACTTGATCAACCTTGTTAGTGTATTCATTTTGATGATCACGAGATGGATGAAACTAGAACGCACAACCTTCTGTATCCTCTTTTTACTTTCTGTTATTTAAAATAAATAAAGCAAAAATAGTATTATCTGTCTGTTTTCTGAATTGCCCGTGCAATAAAAAATATCTGAAAATAAAAGTGCTCCAAATGCCCTGCAAATTTAGTATGATTTTTATGGAATATTTGAGGATTTTAGGCACTGAAAACACTGCAGGAGGGACAAGCACCTGGCCATGAGGGTGGAGGGCGCGCCCACACCCCCTGGGCGCGCCCCCTGTCTTGTGGGCCCATGGTGGCCCGCTCCACTTATTCCTGCACCCACACACTCCATCTTCTTCCCAAAAAAATCCCCATCTAGCTCAAGCACGAGTTCTAGCTCATTTTGCTGCTATTTTCAATCTCCTTGCTCAAAGATCCATTCACAAAACTGCTTTGGGAGATTGTTGCTTGGTATGTGACTCCTTCATTGGTCCAATTAGTTTTTGTTCTAGTGCTTTATTCATTGCAAGTTTTTGCTGCATAGGTGACCCTGTTCTTGAGCTTGCATGTCAAATTTTTGAAGTCCCAAGCAATTCTAATGCATGATATAGGCTCTAGGCACTTGTAGGAGTAGTTGCTATCAATCTTGTTTAGTTTTATTCACTTTTATTTTGAAGTTACTAAAATTTCAGAAATTTTTCAGAAAAAGAAATATGTCTAGGAGAATGTATCAAGGTGGTTCCTCAATAAAGAAAGGACCCAGGCTTGCTATGAGTGAGCAAGACGATGAACTACCGAGGGACGCAGAAGTGCGAGCTTGTGAGTGGCCATCAGACTATTTTATGGTCAATGCAGACATTAAGGATGAATTTGACGCATATGTGCTTAATTCCGATCTTGAGGACTTCTTACAAGATAAGTGTCCTCAATACTATCAATTGAATGATTCATTTGTGAGAAGGTTTAAATATAAATCTTCACGTAATTCTCAGAGTGTCCTGTTTGATATTTATGATAAATCTTATACCATGGACTTAGAGGATTTTACAACTGCTTGCAAACTTCCGCAGTGGGGCAATGTTAAAGATTCCCACAAATCTGAATTTACAGACTTTCTTGCTAGTATTACTGTGGGAGAATCTAGGGATATAGCACAAACTACCATAGGGAGCATTCATTTTCCTGCTATACATTATTTTGCTCTCTTCATTGGTAGATGCATTAACGGTAAAGATGAAGCATGTCATATGTGTGTCCCTGATCTTTGTGTCCCCAAGAGTGCCGTGTTACGTAATAAAGACTACAACTTGGGGGCAATAGTTGCACATAGGTTGCATAATAATGGTAGGGATGGAGATTTATTTGGAGGAATTTATGTGACCCGTGTGGCTAATTATCTTGGTATAGCCCCACGAGAGGGTGATATGGTGTTGCCTCCTGCTTATTTAGATTATGCCGCTATGGTCAAACATCATTTTCTTTTGAGGAATGAGCAATTCCTCCAGTATCGACTAATCTTTGACATACATAGTTCTGTCCATGTTACTCTCCCCGCTCCTTTCCTTTTTGATTACCAGGAAAAAGGAAGATATGTTGTTACCAGGGAGGAGGCAGTTGAACACGAGGGGAGAGCAGAGGCGGCTCGCCAACATGCCGCAACTCAGGAGGCATTTGCTGCTGCATCTCAATACGGCCCCAGTTACAACTACGTATATCAGCCAGGCTACCCTTGGCAATAGACCAACTTAGGCCAAAAGCCTAAGCTTGGGGGAGTACGTATTTCTCACCGACTTTAGATTCATGTTCACACTATTCTAGTCATCGGTGCTCATACTCTTTCATTGTATTGTCCATGCTAGTTTAATTTCTTTTTCTAACTTTCTTCTTGTGTGTTTGATAAACTTTAAGAAAAACGAAAAAATAGTTATTTTAATTTCCATGCTTGTAGTAGAAATTAAAATGAAAACCAAAAAAGATTTCTTGTTCTTCTTCTTACTTGTTGGGAGCTTTCCCGTGTAAACTGTTTTCTTTTCTTTTCTTTTCTTTGGGGGTCGAGAGTAGAAGACCATATTGAAAATGTTTAGTGGCTCTCTTATGCATGCTTGTTTATTTAACTTGGAGCCCATATTACTCTGTCTTCTCTCTTGAGTTGAATGCTTGCAGATTCCATCTTAGTCCAATGCACGTGCACTATTATTATTATACACATCGTTCGGTCGTGCAAGTGAAAGGAAATAATGACGATATATGATGGATTGATGGAGATGAGAAAAGCTGGTATGAACTTGACCTCTCTTGTTTTTGTAAATATGATGAGTTCATCGTTCCTGATTCAGCTTATTATGAAGTAAACATATTTGCAATGACATTTAGAGATTATAGTTGCTTGTGCCATGCTTGATTAGCTATGAGTTATAATGGTTTACCTTGCGTGCCAACATGCTATTAACATGATTGTGATGTGGTATGATGGGATGGTATCCTCCTTTGAATGAATTGAGTGACTCGACTTGGCACATGTTCACGCATGTAGTTGAAACAAATCAACATAGCCTTCACGATATTTATGTTCATGGTAGATTATATCCTACTCATGCTTGTACTCGGTTTGAATTAATTTTAATGCATGTTCATGACTGTTGTCGCTCTCTCAGTTGGTCGCTTCCCAGTCTTTTGCTAACCTTCACCTGTACTAAGCGGGAATACTGCTTATGCATCCAAACTCCTTAAACCCCAAAGTTGTTCCATATGATTCCGCCATACCTTCCTATATGCGGTAACTACCTGCCGTTCCAAGTAATTTTGTATGTGCCAAACTCCAAACCTTCAAATAAAATTCTGTTTTGTATGCTCGAGCAGCTCATGTTTCAACTAGGGCTGCCTGTATCTTCCATGCTAGGTGGGTCATTCTCAAGAGGAGTGGACTCCGCTCCTCATTAACGAGAAAGGGCCGGTAACTGGGATGCCCCGTCCCATGATCCAAAAATATCAAAGCAAATCAAAATAATTAAACAAAACTCCCCCAGGGCTGTTGTTAGTTGGAGGCACTAATTGTTTCGAGCAATCCATGGATTGATGCTTGTTGGTGGTGGGGGAGTATAAACTTTTACCATTTTGTTTGGGAACTGCCTATAATGCATGTAGTATGGAAGATATAGCCATCTCATAGTTGTTGCGTTGACAGTGAAAGTATGCCGCTCAAAATGTTATTCATATCTATTTTAAAATCGAGCTCTGGCACCTCTACAAATCCCTGCTTCCCTCTGCGAAGGGCATATCTATTTACTTTTATGTTGAGTCATCACCTTCTTATTAAAAAGCACCCGCTGGAGAGCACACTGTCATTTGCATTCATTACTATTGGTTTATATTGGGAATGACTTGACTGGATCTCTTTTACCATGAATTACAATGTCTAGTCAATCCTTGATCTTTAAAGGTGCTCTGCATTTATGTTTTGCGGTCTCAGAAAGGGCTAGCGAGATACCATCTTGTTATATCATATTATGATTGTTTTGATAAAGTGTTGGCATCCGAGTTTTATTATTATTGCTCGCTAGCTGATTATGCCATTGATATGAGTGATTGTGAGACCTAAGTGTTATTGTGAGTATGGTTAGTTCATAATCTTTGCTGAAAACTTGAATACTGGCTTTACATATTCATAACAACAAGAGCAAATAGAGTTTGTAAAAGTTTTTCTTTATCACTTTCAGTTTATCAATTGAATTGCTTGAGGACAAGCAAAGGTTTAAGATTGGGGGAGTTGATACGTCTCCAACGTATCTACTTTTCCAAACACTTTTGCCCTTGTTTTGGACTCTAATTTGTATGATTTGAATGAAACTAACCCGGACTGATGCTGTTTTCAGCAGAACTGCCATGGTGTTGTTTATTGTGCAGAAAACAAAAGTTCTCGGAATGACCTGAAAATCCACGGAGATAAGTTTTGGAAAATATAAAAAATACTGGCAAAAGAATCAAGGCCAGGGGCCCACACCCTATCCACGAGGGTGGGGGGGCGCGCCCTCCCCCTGGGCGCGCCCCCTGTCTCATGGGCCCCCCTGATGCTCCACCGACCACAACTCCAACTCCATATATTCCGCTTCGCGGAGAAAAAAATAAGAGAGAAAGTTTCATCGCATTTTACAATACGGAGGCGCCGCCAAGCCCTAATCTCTCTCGGGAGGGCTGATCTGGAGTCCGTTTGGGGCTCCGAAGAGGGGGATTCGTCGCCGTCGTCATCATCAACCATCCTCCATCACCAATTTCATGATGCTCACTGCCGTGCGTGAGTAATTCCATCGTAGGCTTGCTGGACGGTGATAGGTTGGATGAGATTTACCATGTAATCAAGTTAGTTTTGTTAGGGTTTGATCCCTAGTATCACTATGTTCTGAGATTGATGTTGCTATGAATTTGCTATGCTTAATGCTTGTCACTAGGGCCCGAGTGCCATGATTTCACATCTGAACCTATTATGTTTTCATGAATATACGTGAGTTCTTGATCCTATCTTGCAAGTCTATAGTCACCTATTATGTGTTATGATCCGACAACCCGAAAGTGACAATAGTCAGGATACTTCTCGGTGATGACCGTAGTTTGAGGAGTTCATGTATTCACTATGTGCTAATGCTTTGTTCCGGTTCTTTATTAAAAGGAGGCCTTAATATCCCTTAGTTTCTGCTAGGACCCCGCTGCCATGGGAGGGTAGGACAAAAGATGTCATGCAAGTTCTTTTCCATAAGCACGTATGACTATATTCGGAATACATGCCTACATTACATTGATGAACTGGAGCTAGTTCTGTGTCACCCTATGTTATAGCTATTACATGAGGAATCACATTCGACATAATTATCCATCACTGATCCAATGCCTACGAGCTTTTCACATATTGTGCTTTACTTATTTACTTTTCCGTTGCTATTGTTACATCTACTACAAAACTATTATCTTTACTTTTGCCAATGTTACCTTTATTATCTTACTACTTTGCTACTAAATACTTTGCTGCAGATACTAAGTTATCCAGGTGTGGTTGAATTGACAACTTAACTGCTAATACTAAAGAATATTCTTTGACTCCCCTTGTGTCGAATCAATAAATTTGGGTTGAATACTCTACCCTCGAAAGCTGTTGCGATCCCCTACACTTGTGGGTTATCAGCCAGCTGTCTTCGCCTGCACAGAAGCGGGTCATGAGTGCCGTAAGGGCTGACATGGACTTCGGTTTTTCCTGACCGAGGTGTGTGGCCAGCCGTTTGTCGTGGATGCTGTGCTTAAGGGCTGCTAGGGCTTCGGCGTTCGGACAGTCGATGATCTGGTTCTTTTTAGTTAGGAACCGAGTCCAGAATTTCCTGGCTGACTCTCCGGGCTGTTGGATTATATGACTTACATCATCGGCACTCGGAGGACGGACATATGTGCCTTGTAAGTTGTCGAGAAAGGCGTCCTCCAATTCCTCCCAGCTGCCAATGGAGTTTTCAGGCAGACTGTTTAACCAATACCTTGCTGGTCCCTTTAGTTTGAGCGGGAGGTATTTGATGGCGTGAAGATCATCGCCGCGGGCCATACGAATGTGGAGAACAAAATCCTCAATCCACACTGCGGGGTCTGTTGTGCCATCGTATGATCCGATGTTTACGGGTTTAAACCCTTCTGGGAAATCATGTCCCATTACCTCGTCACTGAAGCAAAGGGGGTGTGTGGCGCCTCTATATCGGGCCAAGTCCTGACGTAGCTCGGATGGAGCTCGTCTGCGGTTTTGAGCCCAGATGTGGTTATGTTTGCCACGTTCAGCCAGATGGTCGTCATCGCGCGTCGGAGCACACCCCCGTGATCCGTAGATTGATCTTGTCTGACCTGCTCTGTTTCAAAATCATGCCGCAGGTCATGTTTATATACCCGAGCTGTTGTATTTCTGTTGGTTCGGCGAGGCGGGTTGGTGTTCGGCTCGAGGTGCCGCTTTATCCCGGCGACGTGGTGGTCGGTCAGCCGCATTGTACCTTGGTAGGACGGGCTCCAGCGCCTCGTCATTGAACTGTGGTAATAGTTTGTGGTTCGGGTAGCTTTTGGTTGGGCGCTAGAGGCCGTATTCCTCGGCTGCCAAGACATTAGTCCATCTTTCATTGAGCATATCTTGATCAGCTTGAAGCTGCTGCTGCTTCTTTTTCAAGCTTCTTGCAGTGGCAATTACCTGACGCTTAAAGCGTTCCTATTCAGCAGGCTCTTCAGGCACGATGAAATCTTCATCACCGAGGCTAACCTCATCCTCGGAGAGCGGGAGGTAGTTGCTATCCTCCGAGTCTTCGTTCATGGCCTGCTCGCCAGGGCTGACTCGCCCATCGTCCCATTCCTCATGTTCGGGGGTTGGCTCAACGAGGTCTTCATTGTTTTCGGTACCGTCCGGAGTGTTATCCTCTTCTGTGACGGTATTGCTGTTTTTCCTACGGCGTGGCTTAGAGCAGCGCCACTGACGTCGGTGCTTCAGCCGTATCCCAGGAGGTTTATCCTCGACTAGATTTTCATCGTCGCCGTTATTTTCTTTGGGTGTATCCACCATGTATATGTCGTTCGAGGAGGTGGCTGTTGGTAACCCACAAGTATAGGGGATCACAACAGTTTTCGAGGGTAGAGTATTCAACCCAAATTTATTGATTCGACACAAGGGGAGCAAAAGAATATTCTCGAGTATTAGCTGCTGAGTTGTCAATTCAACCACACCTGGAAACTTAATATCCGCAGCAAAGTGTTTAGTAGCAAAGTAATATGATAGTGGTGGTAACGATAACAAAAGTAAAGACAGTAAAAGTAATGTTTTTGGTATTTTGTAGTGATTGTAACAGTAGCAACGGAAAAGTAAATAAGTGTAAACCAGTATATGGAAAACTCGTAGGCACCGGGTTAGCGATGGATAATTATGCCGGATGTGGTTCATCATGTAGCAGTCATAACATAGGGTGACACAGAACTAGCTCCAGTTCATCAATGTATGTAGGCATGTATTCCGTATATAGTCATACGTGCTTATGGAAAAGAACTTGCATGACATCTTTTGTCCTACCCTCCCGTGGCAGCGGGGTCCTATTGGGAACTAAGGGATATTAGGGCCTCCTTTTAATAGAGAACCGGAACAAAGTATTAGCATAGTGAATACATGAACTCCTCAAATTATGGTCATCACCGAGAGTGGTCTCGATTATTGTCACTTCGGGGTTGGCGGATCATAACACATAGTAGGTGACTATAGACTTGCAAGATAGGATCTAGAACACGCATATATTCATGAAAATATAATAGGTTCAGATCTGAAATCATGGCACTCGGGCCCTAGTGACAAGCATTAAGCATAGCAAAGTCATAGCAACATCAATCTCAGAACATAATGGATACTAGGGATCAAACCCTAACAAAACTAACTCGATTACATGATAAATCTCATCCAACTCATCACCGTCCAGCAAGCCTACGATGCAATTACTCACGCATGACGGTGAGCATCATGAAATTGGTGATGGAGGATAGTTGATGATGATGACGGCGACGAATCCCCTTCTCCGGATCCCTGAACGGACTCCAGATCAGCCCTCCCGAGAGAGATTAGGGCTTGGCGGCGGCTCCGTATCATAAAACGCGATGATTTCTTCTCTCTGATTTTTTCTCTCCCCGAAAGCCAATATATGGAGTTGGAGTTGGCGTCGGAGGGCTACCAGGGGGCCCATGAGGTAGGGGGCGCGCCCAGGGGGGCGCGCCCCCACCCTCGTGAGCATGGTGTGGGCCCCCTGGTCTTCATCTTTTGCGAGGATTTTTCTTTATTTTTTCTAAGGTGTTCCGTGGAGTTTCAGGACATTCCGAGGATTTTTATTTTCTGCACAAAAAACAACACCATGGCAGTTCTGCTGAAAACAACATCAGTCCGAGTTAGTTCCATTCAAATCATACAAGTTAGAGTCCAAAACAAGGGCAAAAGTGTTTGGAAAAGTAGATACGATAGAGACGTATCAACTCCCCCAAGCTTAAACCCTTGCTTGTCCTCAAGCAATTCAGTTGACAAACTGAAAGAGAAAAAGAAAAACTTTTACGAACTCTGTTTGCTCTTGTTGTTGTAAACATGAAAAGCCAGCATTCAAGTCTCATCAATTATTATGAACTAACCATACTCACAATGACACGTAGGTCTCACAATTACTCATATCAATAGCATAATCAGCTAGCGAGCCATAATAATAAAACTCGGATGGCAACACTTTCTCAAAATAATCATAACATAATATAACAAAATAGTATCTCGCTAGCCCTTTCTGAGACCGCAAAACCTAAATATAGAGCACCTTTAAAGATCAAGGACTGACTAAACATTGTAATTCATGGTAAAAGAGATCCAGTCAAGTCATACCCAATATAAACCAATAATAATGAATGCAAACGACAGTGTGCTCTCCAGCGGGTGCTTTTTAATAAGAAGGGTGATGACTCAACATAAAAGTAAATAGATAGGCCCTTCGCAGAGGGAAGCAGGGATTTGTAGAGGTGCCAGAGCTCGATTTTGAAATAGAGATAACTTATATTTTGAGCGGCATACTTTCATTGTCAACATAACAACTAAAAGATGACGATATCTTCCATGTTAAACAGATTATAGGCGGTTCCCAAACAGAATGGTAAAGTTTAGACTCCCCTTCCTCCACAAGCATCAATCCATGGCTTGCTCGAAATAACGAGTGCCTCCAACATTCAACGGGTCCCAAGGGGAGTTTTGTTTGCAGTTATTTTGATTTAGTTTGCACGAAGCATGGGACTGGGCATCCCAGATACCAGCCATTTCCTCGTGAATGAGGAGCGGAGTCCACTCCTCTTGAGAATAACCAGCCTAACACGGAAGATAAGGGTAGCTCTAGTTGACATATGAGCTATTCGAGCATGCAAAACAGAATGTTTATTTGAAGGTTTAGAGTTTGGCACATACAAATTTACTTGGAACGACAGGTAAATACCGCATATAGGTAGGTATAGTGGACTTGTCGTGGATTTGTCACGGCATATGTCCTTAGTGTGAGGACTTAGTCGCGAGGCCAACACATCTATGCGGTAGCTTGAGAGGGGTTGGGCGGAATCGAGAGACGCAACACACAAGACAAGGATTTAGACAACTTCAGGCCCCGGGAAACATCATCCGGTAATAGCCCTACATGCTGTTTGTGGCTAGGTCTCATTATGATCATGAGAGAGTCGTCGGTAAGCCGGCTCTCTTTAGTTAGGTCTAGCCCTAGAGATTGTTTCTTGCTTGTCCCTCTTTGGGGAGCCCTGCCCCTCCTTATATATGTTGAAGGGACGGGTTACATGACTAGTCCTAGTAGGATTAGGATTAACCTATTACAAGTGGAGTCCTAGTCTTGCTTCCTTTATAAGAGAATATTCCTTGTGCTTTCCTCATAAACCAGCCCACCATTAACATGAGCCGGCCTTCTGGGCCTTGGGCCTTTTCATCAATCTAACCCACCCGCCGGGTTACTATGAGCCGCCAAGTCCGAGCGGATTACCCGTGAATCGCCAAGCTCCGGGTGGGTCATACTTCTGGCAGTTTACACCGCGGGGTATATCCCCGACATTAGCCCCCAGTTTAATTTGGATTTTATCCATGTTAAACTGATCTGCAACATTAACACAAGAACAAATTTGACAGGTTGTACTCCGGGTTAAATATTCTTGTAAGCCGGCACCTGATCATCCTTAAGTTCTTGACATTTCTTCCTTGATATGTATCCATGATCTCATAGCAAATCTCCTTAGCAGATATGTCCCAATTTTACCAATGCAAAAGATCCAGATACTTCCTTTGAGAAATCCGGGTCAACAGGCCAGCTTCAGAGTCAATTTGCTGACATTGGTCTCTTGTTGAGAAATATTATAAGAAATAATCCATTTGAGTCGGTTTCCAAAGCTTCGGCTTAATAAACATATTGGACTCAAGATTCATCGGGTGATCCGCCGGTTTAAAGATGTAGAGGCTGGCTAGTTATAACTGCCAAAATTGTCGGCTTGTAAATATTGATAGCACCGGGCCATAACTGTTGTCGACGCCGAGTCATAATTATTGGTGACACCGGGTCATGATTGTTGCAAACACTGGGTCAATCTGACCTGCTCAAAACTGAGAATTTGAAGATTTTTTCCCTTTATATGTATATCACCTGTAGCCCCCAAGTGTCGGGTTGTCATGCTAGCAGCAACCTGGGATTTGTAATTGCCTTATGCTCATAAAACTTCAACCAGTGTAGCCCCCAAGGGCCGGTTTAGTAAGATATTACTGAGCTGGGACTTTGTATATAATTCATTGATAATAATATCATATGATGTAATATCCACCATGGGGCTTGAACCCACGTCCAAAAGGTTAAGAGCTTTGTGCTTTACAAACTGAGCAATGGGTCCTTCAATATAATGGATTAAGACTTGTGTACCTTGAACTGTTGGCAGGAGCAATTGGTAGCCCCCAAGGGCCGACTCATTACGATGTGATGAGTCAGGTCTTCAATGAGGTGAGCAAAAATGACTTTGCATTAGCCCCCAAGTGTCATGGTGCATGCTTGCAGCAACATGAGACTTGCATATTTGATGTAACCTCAATTTGAATAATGTAGCCCCCAAGTGCCGGGTCATAAGCCTGTGCCAAGTCGAGTCACTCAATGCATTTAAAGGAGGATACCACCCCATCATACCACATCATAATCATTCTAATAGCATGTTGGCACGCAAGGTAAACCATTATAACTCATAGCTAATCAAGTATGGCACAAGCAACTATAATCTCTAAATGTCATTGCAAATATGTTTACTTCATAATAGCTGAATCAGGAACGATGAATCATCATATTTACAAAAACAAGAGAGGTCGAGTTCATACCAGCTTTTCTCTTCTCAATAAGTCCATCATATATCATCATTATTGCCTTTCACTTGCACGACCGAATGGTGTGTATAATAATAAGAGTGCACGTGCATTGGACTAAGCTGGGATCTGCAAGCATTCAACTCAAGAGAGAAGACAAGTAATATGGGCTCTAGGTTTAAATAATCAATCATGCATATAATAGCCACTAACCATTTTCAATATAGTCTTCTCGACCCCCAAAGAAAGGAAAAGAAATAAAAACTATTTACACGGGAAAGCTCCCAAGAAGTAAAAAGAAGAACGGGAAATATTTTTTGGGTTTTCTTTTTAATTCTACTACAAGCATGGAAAGTAAACCAACTAATTTTTTTGGTTTTTCTTAAGGTTTATCAAACACACAAGAAGAAAGAGGGAAAAAGAAATTTAAACTAGCATGGATATTACAGTGAAAGAGTATGAGCACCGACATCTAGCAATGAGTGTGTGTGAACATGAATGTAATGTCGGTGGGAAATACATACTCCCCCAAGCTTAGGCTTTTGGCCTAAGTTGGTCTATTGCCAGGGATGGCCTGGCGGATATCCGTAGGTGTAGCTGGGGTCATACTGTGATGAAGAAGACTCCGGCTGCCACTGGCTGGCAGCCTCCTCTGGATCCCAAGAATAAACAGATAGTCGTGGAGGCTCATCATGTGGCTCCGGCTCCGGGGCTGGTGCAGGGTTCCGATAGGCTTGAACGGCCGACTACGGAATGATGTGAGGTTCTGCAAACAAGTTAAACAAAGAAGGAGCAGGCAAGGTAATAGTCTTAGGGTGATGTTTATCAAAGTATAATTTATATTTGAGCTCCCCATCGCGACTCTTAACAAGAAAATCATGCGCTATCATACTTTTGTAATCTAAATAAGCACGGGGCAGCCCTGTTTCTTCTTTCTCTGCATGCCTAATAGGTATTTCAAAATGTTCAACTAGGCGTGAAGCATAAATGCCTCCAAAGATGGGGCCCTTAGTACGGTTCAAACTTAACCGTCTAGCAACAATTCCACCCATACTAACAGAGTTATTGCGGTATAAACCATGGAGCAAAATAATAATATCAGGAATACTGAGGTTCCCACAGTTCCCGCGTCCAATCAAGCAATGACTAGCAAAAAAAGCAAAGTAGCATAAAATAGGATAATGTATGCTAGTGATCCTTGCATCAGAAACCTTCCCGGTTTCTCCCACCGTGATAGTGTTGACAAAAGCTTCTAATTCGTTACGGTGGGGTTCATCTAAGGTGCCCTCAAAGGGTATTCTGCAAACCTCGTAGAATTCTGCTAATGTCATCTCTTTAACAACGTCATATAAATGAAACTCTCCTGTTGGAGGTGATTTCTTAGGGAAAAAGTAGAAGTTTTGCACAAAAGTATTTGTGAGTAAGAGATACTGATGACGTTGGTCATCGAGGAAGTTGGTGTGGCCAGCATGCTCAATCAATAAATGGAAATCTTCATAAATCCCAGCTCTCCTCAAGAAGTCATCGGAAGGCCATTCACAAGGCCGGACCTCCGCGGTGCGAGGTAAATTAAATTTGGGCTTCTCCTCTTCTTCCTTTTGTTTTTCCTTAGAGCTTCGGCTAGACGAGCCCCTTAAAAGTCTCTTCATTATTTCTGAAAGAATATGAAATTTTTAGTAACTTCAAATAAAAGTGAAACAACTTCAATAAAATTGATAGCAACAACTCCCACAAGTGCCTAGGGCCTATATAAAACATTGGAACTACTTGGAACCATATAAATTTGTCATGCAAGCTCAAGAACATGGTCACCTATGCAGCACAAATTTGCAAAGAATAAAGCACTAGAACAAAAACTAATTGGACCAATGGAGGAGTCACATACCAAGGAACAATCTCCCCAAGCAGTTTTGCAAGAGGTGCTTTGAGCAAGGAGATCGAAAATCACAGCAACGGGGGCTGGAACTCGTGCTTGAGTTGGTTTTCCGTGTTTGTGTGAGGCAGAGGAAGAAGATGGGTGCAGGAATAAGTGGAGGAGGGCCACCGTGGGCCCACAAGGCAGGGGCGCACCCAGGGGGGTAGGGCGCGCCCTCCACCCTCGTGGCCAGGTGGCAGCTCCCCCCGTGGTGATTTTTGCACAGTGAATTCTCAAATATTCCCGAAAAAATCATATTAAATTGGCATGGCATTCTGAGGACTTTTATTTTCGGGATATTTTTATATTGCACGGATATGTCAGGAAACAGACAGAAAAATATTATTTTACTTTATTTCTTCTAAATAACAGAAAATATAAAGAGGGTGCAGAAAGTTGTGCTTCTAGTTTCATCCATCTCGTGATCGTCAAAATGAACCCACTAACAAGGTTGATCAAGTCATGTTAACAAACTCATTCCGAATAATCCCGGAACCGGAGAAATTTTGAATGACACTAAGTTGCCTCAACGGGGATATGAAAATCCCCAACAATAAGAATATCATACTTTTTCTTGACAGTAGGGAGAGGAAATTCGAAACCTCCAAATATAATCGATGGAACTTTTCCAATAGAGTTGATACTATAAACTTGAGGTTGTTTCCTCGAAAAATGTACCGTGTGCTCATTGCCATTAACATTAAAAGTGAAATTGCATTTGGTGCAATCAATAACAGCCCCTGCAGTATTAAGGAAAGGTCTTCCAAGAATAATAGACATACTATCATCCTCAGGAATATCAAGAATAACAAAGTCCGTTAAAATAGTAACGTTTGCAACCACAACAGGCACATCCTCACAAATACCGACAGCTATAGCAGTTGATTTATCAGCCATTTGCAAAGATATTTCAGTAGGTGTCAACTTATTCAGGTCAAGTCTACGATATAAAGAGAGAGGCATAACACTAACACCGGCTCCAAGATCACATAAAGCAGTTTTAACATAACTTCTTTTAATGGAGCATGGTATAGTAGGCACTCTGGGATCTCCAAGTTTCTTTGGTATTCCACCTTTAAATGTATAATTAGCAAGCATGGTGGAAATTTCAGCTTAAGGTATCTTTCTTTTATTAGTAATAATATCCTTCATATATTTAGCATAAGGATTTGTTTTGAGCACATCAGTTAATCGCATACGCAAAAAGATGGGTCTAATCAATTCAGCAAAGCGCTCAAAATCCTCATCATCTTTTTTCTTGGATGGTTTCGGAGGAAAAGACATGGGTTTCTGAACCCATGGTTCTCTTCTTTACCATGTTTCGTAGCAACGAAGTCTCTTTTATCATAATGTTGATTCTTTGATTGTGAGTTATCAAGATCAACAACAGGTTCAACTTCTACATCATTATCATTACTAGGTTGAGCATCAACATGAACATTATCATTAACATTATCACTAGGTTCTTGTTCATCACCTGATGCTGTTTCAGCATCAGAAATAGAGATATCATTTGGATTCTCAGGTGGTTCAGCAATAGGTTCACTAGAAGTTTGCAAAGTCCTATCATTTTTCTTTTTCTTCCTGTTAGAAGAACTAGGTACATCAATATTGTTTCTCTGAGAATCTTGCTCGATTCTCTTAGGGTGGCCTTCAGGATACAAAGGCTCCTGAGTCATTCTACCAGTTATAGTAGCCACTCTAACAGCATAATCATTTTTCTTACTATTCATTTCATCAAGTGCTTCTTTCTGAGCTTTAAGTACTTGTTCTACTTGAGTGGTGACCATAGAAGCATGTTTGCTAACAAGTTTAAGTTCACATCTAATATCAACCATATAGTCACCCAAGCGTTTAATCATAAAGGTATTCTGTTTTAATTGTCTACCAAAATAAGCATTAATGTCATCTTGCTTAAACATAAAGTCGTCAAACTCATCCAAGCACTGACTAGCAATTTTAGTAGGAGGGACTTCATCTTTATCATATCTATAGAGAGAATTTACCTTTACTACCTGTGTCGGGATATCGGGAGGTTCTTCATTAAATAAGTAATTGAGATCATATACTTCTTCAACAGGCGGTAAATTAAGACCATGTATTTCTTTAATAGGAGGTAAATTCTTAACATCTTCAGCTTTAATACCTTTTTCTTTCATAGATTTCTTTGCCTCTTGCATATCTTCAGGGCTGAGAAATAGAACACCTCTGTTCTTCGGAGTTGGTTTAGGAATAGGCTCAGTAATTGGCTCAGGAACTGGCTCAGGAGGTAGCTCGGGATGTGCCCAATTATTTCCATTGGCCAACATATTATTCAATAGAATTTCAGCGTCATCCGGTGTTCTTTCCCTGAAAAGAGAACCAACACAACTTCCAGATAATCTCTGGAAGCATCAGTTAGTCCATTATAAAAGATATCAAATATTTCAGGTTTCATAAGAGGATGATCAGGCAAAGCATTAAGTAACTTGAGAAGCCTCCCCCAAGCTTGTGGGAGACTCCCTTCTTCAATTTGCACAAAATTGTATATTTCCCTCAAAGCAGCTTGTTTCTTATGAGCGGGGAAATATTTAGCAGAGAAGTAATAAATCATATCCTGGGGACTTTGCACACAACCAGGATCAAGAGAATTATACCATATCTTAGCATCACCCTTTAATGAGAACGGAAATATCTTGAGTAAATAAAGGTAGCGCGATCTCTCATTATTAGTAAACAGGGCAGCTATATCATTTAACTTAGTGAGGTGTGCCACAATAGTTTCAGATTCATAGCCATAAAAAGGATCAGATTCAACCAAGGTAATTATATCAGGATCAACAGAAAAATCATAATAATCCAGATCAGGCACACAAATAGGTGAAGTAGCAAAAGCAGGATCAGGTCTCATTCTATTTCTTAAAGATTCTTTACTCCAGCAACCTCTTAAGTTCACGTTTATCCTGGCAAGCAAAAATAGCTGCAGAAGATTCAGCATCAAAAAGATAACCCTCAGGAATAGCAGGCATAGGTTCATCATCACTAACATCATCGTGTTCAGGTTCAATAATTTCTCTTTCTCTAGACCTAGCAATTTGCTCATCAAGATATTCACCAAGGGGCACAGTAGTATCAAGCATAGAAGTAGTTTCATCATAAGTATCATGCATAGCAGAAGTGGCATCATCAATAATATGCGACATATCATAATCACTAGCAGTAGTAGGTTTAGGTGTCGCAAACTTACTCATAACAGAAGGAGAATCTAGTGCAAGGCTAGATGGCAGTCCCTTACCTCCCCTCGTAGTTGAGGGAAAAATAGTAGTTCGATTATCTTTCAAGTTCTTCATAGTGTCCAGCAGATATAAATCCGAAGTGACTCAAAGAATAGAGCTATGCTCCCTGGCAACGGCGCCAGAAAATAGTCTTGGTAACCCACAAGTATAGGGGATCACAACAGTTTTCGAGGGTAGAGTATTCAACCCAAATTTATTGATTCGACACAAGGGGAGCCAAAGAATATTCTCAAGTATTAGCAGTTGAGTTGTCAATTCAACCACACCTGGAAACTTAATATCTGCAGCGAAGTGTTTAGTAGCAAAGTAATATGATAGTGGTGGTAACGGTAACAAAAGTAAAGACAGAAAAAGTAATGTTTTTGGTATTTTGTAGTGATTGTAACAGTAGCAACGGAAAATTAAATAAGTGTAAACCAGTATATGGAAAACTCGTAGGCATCGGATTAGCGATGGATAATTATGCCGGATGTGGTTCATCATGTTGTAGTCATAACATAGGGTGACACAGAACTAGCTCCAATTCATCAATGTAATGTAGGCATGTATTCCGTATATAGTCATACGTGCTTATGGAAAAGAACTTGCATGACATCTTTTGTCCTACCCTCCCGTGGCAGCGGGGTCCTATTGGAAACTAAGGGATATTAAGGCCTCCTTTTAATAGAGAACCAGAACAAAGCATTAGCACAAAGTGAATACATGAACTCCTCAAACTATGGTCATCACCGGGAGTGCTCCCGATTATTGTCACTTCGGGGTTGCCGGATCATAACACATAGTAGGTGACTATAGACTTGCAAGATAGGATCTAGAACACGCATATATTCATGAAAACATAATAGGTTCGGATCTGAAATCATGACACTCGGGCCCTAGTGACAAGCATTAAGCATAGCAAAGTCATAGCAACATCAATCTCAGAACATGATGGATACTAGGGATCAAACCCTAACAAAACTAATTCGATTACATGATAAATCTCATCCAACCCATCACCGTCTAGCAGGCCTACGATGCAATTACTCACGCACGGCGGTGAGCATCATGAAATTGGTGATGGAGGATGGTTGATGATGACGACAGCGACGAATCCCCCTCTCCGGAGCCCCAAACGGACTCCAGATCAGCCCTCCCGAGAGAGATTAGGGCTTGGCGGCGGCTCCGTATCGTAAAACGCGATGATTTCTTCTCTCTAATTTTTTCTCCCCAAAAGCCAATATATGGAGTTGGAGTTGGCATCGGAGGGCCACCAGGGGGCCCACGAGGTAGGGGCGCGCGCCCAGGGGGGCGCCCCCCACCCTCGTGAGCAGGGTGTGGCCCCCCTAGTCTTCATCTTTTGCGAGGATTTTTCTTTATTTTTTCTAAGGTGTTCCGTGGAGTTTCAGGACATTCCGAGGATTTTTATTTTCTGCACAAAAAACAACACCATGGTAGTTCTGCTGAAAACAGCGTCAGTCCGAGTTAGTTCCATTCAAATCATACAAGTTAGAGTCCAAAACAAGGATAAAAGTGTTTGGAAAAGTAGATACGACGGAGACGTATCAGCTGTCCAATGCCCTATAGGCAGTGGTTCCTGATCCTCTCTAGCATTGTCGTCCATACCGTCGATGTCTTCGGGGTCGTAGTCAAGCATGTCGGTTAAGTCATCGACAGTGGCTATAAAGTGGGTGGTGGGTGGGGAATGAATTTCTTCATCATCCGCTTCCCATTCGAGCCGGACATAGTTCGGCCAAGAATCCCCTGACAGGGATAGGGATTTCAATGAATTTAACACGTCGCCAAAAGACGAGTGCTGGAAGATATCCGCGGAGCTGAACTCCAAGACCGGCACAGATTCAGGTTCAATGGACGTGGATGCCTGCGGTCCGGAACCCATGTCCGGAGACGAGTCCGGGGTTTCGGTAACACCAGCCCAACCTGAAGTTGGGTCTGTGTGCGGCTCAAGCGCTGCTAAGTTTGTGGCCTCCGTGGCGGGGTTGAGCTTCCAGTCTTCGGATGCAGTGGTCCGCTCCGGCTCTAGGTCCAGGGCGGTCACAGGCGCTATCTCCCGTATGCGGCTAGATTTCATCGTAGTGGCCGTGGACATCCATCATGGGTTCGAATCCATCGAAGATCAAGTCTCCGCGGATATCAGCCAGAAAATCTAGGCTTCCAAATCTCACATGATGGCCAGGGGCATAGCTATCGATCTGCTCTAGATGGCCAAGCGAGTTGGCCTGCAGTGCGAAGCCGCCGAATACGAAGATCTGTCCGGGGAGGAAGATCTCCCCCTAGACAGCATTGTTGTAGATGATTGATGGAGCCATCAAGCCTATCTTCGACGACACAGCGGAACTCTCAATGAAAGCACCAATGTCGGTGTCAAAAACCGGCGGATCTTGGGTAGGGGGTTCCGAACTGTGCGTCTAAGGCTAATGGTAACAGGAGGCGGGGGACACAATATTTACCCAGGTTCGGGCTCTCTCCATGGAGGTAATACCCTACTTCCTGCTTGATTGATCTTGATGAATATGAGTATTACAAGAGTTGATCTACCACGAGATCGTGATGGCTAAACCCTAGAAGTCTAGCCTATGAGATTATGATGGTTGTGGCTAAATCCTAGAAGTCTGAACCCTCTGGTTTATATAGACATCGGGGGGGGGGGCTAGGATTGTACAAAGTCGGTTACAGAGAAAGGAATCTACATATATGAATCGCCAAGCTTGCCTTCCACGCAAAGGAGAGTCCCATCCGGACACAAGACGAAGTCTTCTATCTTGTATCTTCATAGTCCAATAGTCCGGTCAAACTATATAGTCCGGTTGTCCGAGGACCCCTCAGTCCAGGACTCCCTCAGTAACACCTGCATGGAATTACAGAAACTGTGACCTTGTATCCACCAAGTTAACTGGGGCACTACTTCGGTGCAGGTGATGATCTCTCCATTAGCCACTTTTACTGGTCGTGGGCGTTCCAGCTTCTCTGCCGTAACAGCAATCTTGTCTAACAGAGACTAGTCCACAAATGTATGGGTGCTGCCTGAGTCTACTAGAATCAACACCACTTTGTTGTCCACCAGTGCCCTAAGCTGAATTGTTCTGGGGTGGGCAACACTAGACAATGCTGTAGCTGAAATAGTTGGACATTCCTCTGTATCTACTGTAACCAAAGCATCTAGACTGCATCAGAAATAATTTCATGTGGGTCCATCAGCTCTGCTGCCTTCAACTGTGCTCCCCCTGTCCATGCCTGATTGCATGTGTGCCCTGGCACAAATTTATCTGCACATTTGTAGCACATGCCATTTGCACGACGATACTACTTTAATTGCTTTGCTTTCCACAATTCCCCAGTTGCCAGTCCAGAGCGTGTGTCGGGCTTGTTGTACGACGTTCTGGTATAATTGGGTTTGTTACTTTTCGACTGCAGTAGCAATCCCTCCTGCACTGTAGCATATAGCGCTGCCACTTGAATCGTAGCTGGTATCTGAAACTCCACAGCTGCACTGAGCTCCTCCTTGAGACCCATCACAAAGCGAGTAACCAGAAAAGTGTCGCTGATTGTAGGCTTGTACAGCCTGACTGTGTAAACTAGCTGCAGAAACTGCTGTTTGTACTCTTCGACAGTGTTCACTTGTTTCAACAACATCAGCTCCTTCATCTTTTGTTTGTACACATCCACATCGAATTCTAGCAGTATTGCCCGACAGAACTACCCCCAAGTGTGAAATTCACCAGACTGCTTGAAAGCCTGGTACCAACGAGCTGCATTATCTGATAAGTACAGAGATGTGGATGTGACCTTAAAGCTGTCTGGGATGTGGTATAGCCTGAAAAATGCCTCGCACTTGTCTAGCCAAATTCGTACATCTATGCCATCAAACTTGGGGAAATCCATTTTCGGCATCCATTGCCGCTTGCCCATGTTCTCATCCACCACTGGAAGTCCCTGCTGATGATGAACAGACGCTACCTCCGGAATTTGGATAGGCCGCGGTGGTGGACGCCCCACCGGTGGTGGTCTCGCTCCCAGTATGCCATCGGAAACCTCAGAAGTCGTCGGGGATGAAGCCTCCGGTACTCCCTGCTGCTTGCACATATGCTCCGCATGGGCCTGACTCTGTTGCACTTGCCCGAGCGTGTTACAACGAGAGATTGACCTTGACTTGTACATGTTCAAGACGCGCGGACTGCTCGGTCAGCTCGGCGTCGAGAGCCGCTAGCTGCGCGCTAAGTCCGTCGACGGCGGCCAATTTGCCCTCTACAGCACAGATCTCCGCAAACTCCTTCAGCATCCTTTCTTGAAGCGCCTACATCTCGTCCGCGATGAAGCGTGACTGCGGATTCAGCTTGAATGTTGCCGTGGTCGCCGATCTCCCACGAAACAGCCCACCTCAGGTCGGGGATTACGCAGATCGAACCCTAGGGTGATCCGCTACCTTCGCCTTGGATTTGCCGGGCACGAGTCGGGGAAAAAAATTCTCGGGCGATTTGCAGCGGAGAGGAGCGACGACTCTGATACCAGACTGTCACGACCTAGGGTTGGCCAGTATTCGGCGGCAGCGAGCCGGAGCTGCAGGTGGAGGAGCAAGGGGGTCGGAGATGAGGAAGAGAGAGCTACAGGACAGGGGAGGATAAGAACAGAACTGGAGGCTAGAATCTTTTCATTTCAAACTTGACACTCAACACAGCTTACACGCTTGTTTATATACCGCAAGTCTATTACACGGCCCACAAGCACACTACTCGAGCTCACGGCTCCCGGGCCCAACCCGAATGATGGATCTAAACCTCCTTGCTTCTCTGGTGCGCGCTGCTTGTCGCCTGCACTGTTCCATCCCCAATCGCCTGTGCACCGCTGCTTACAAGGAAAAACTTGCGGGTGTTGGCATGGGTGGCTTAGATCATTTTGTGAGAAGTTTGATTCAATTTGTGTAGTGTAGGTGTGCCTACGATTGATGTATTCATATATGAGGTCCCTTGTAATCATTTTGCCCCCTTCAATAAAAATACTATGTACAAGTATTTTTTAAAAGCAAACAATTCCAAATTATTTTTTGTGTTAAAAAAAAACAATTCCGATTTTTTTAAAGAAGATGCTCCAGTGTTACACTCACGTGTAAAGTTTCACGGCGGAACGACTCACGTGGTCTTCTATGCAATTTTTTTTCCAGATTACATAAAAGTCGGAGTACTATTCAGGGTTCCAAAATCTGGACCCACCGTTGAAGATACCGAACAGAACCCATATGCCTAAAAGGACACGGTGCTGGCATTGCTGGATCCGCCCTTTGTTGTGTACAAGGTGCTGGCGCTACTGGCCGTGACGACCAGAGACGCGGAACCTGAACCGGAGAAACCGTATCTGGCGGCAGGCATGCTCGCGGGGAGGCTCGGCAGTGGCGCCTCGAACCGCAGCCCGTTGACGGCTTGCCTGGATGACGGCCTGACGGTCCTATCAGGATGCACGCACCAGAGCCCGACGACCAACACCGCCTCCATCTCCCGCTGGTCGAACTCCCCCTCTAGGCACCTGTCCGCAGCGTCGAGGAGGGCTCCTTCGCCGTACAACTCCCAGACCTGCTGCGAGATGTGCACCGCGGACTTGTCCTGGAGAACGACGACGGGTGTCCGTCCGCAGGCTATCTCCAGGAGGAGGACGCCGAAACTGTACACGTAAGATGCCACGCTAGCCTGGCCAGTGACCATGCACTCGGGATCCATGTACCCCATGGTACCGGCGACGACCGTGGTCGTGTGCGAGCCTCGGCCGTGGTCGACGAGCCTGACGAGCCCAAAGTCGCCGAGCTTGGCGGCGAGGGCGGCGTCCAGCATCACGTTGCTTGGCTTGGTTTGGTGTCCCTATGCAGCACGCACCGATCCCACTCTTGGTGCAGGTACAGGAGGGCCGAGCCCAATCCCAGCACTATCTCGTGCCTGGCATAGTAAAGAATTTCAACAATCTACGGTATTTTTTACGGGAAATTTGATTTTAATGCCTGGCCTGCCATGTCAACACGGCGTTCTTGGCACCGTGGAGATGGGTGTCGAGGCTGCCGTTGGGCATTAGCTCGTAGACAAGGAGGAGCTCGCCGCCGGCGTGACACCAGCCGATGAGCTGCACGAGGTTGCGGTGCCGAAGCCGGCTTATGATGCTCACCTCGGAAATGTACTCCTTCTTTCCCTGGGGGAGCCTTTGCTCACTCTTTTGAATTTTTTTTTCAAAAAAGGGGACTCCCCGTCCTCTGCATCAGAGCGATGCATACGGCCACATTTACAAATAAATAAAATAGTTCAACAATGTCTTGCAATGTGCTGCAACAAAGGAGGCTAGCTCACAAAGAGCTAGCAAAATAAAACAAGGCCGAGAAGCCACAACCGCACTCACTCTCTTGATAGCCACCTCGAGGTTCGATTCCTTGAGGAATCCTCTGTACACCGAACCAAAGCCTCCTTCCCCGAGCTTCTTCTCGTCGGAGAAGTTGTCCGTGGCAACTGCCAGGTCGCTGTATCGGAATCGCTTTGGGCCGGTGCCCTTCTCGAAATCTGCTTCTTCCATGTCCAGATCATCGTCCAAGATATTAGCATACTTTCGCCTTCGCTGTCGCCGCCATATGAGCAAGCCCAGAACGATCACAAACAGCCCAGAACCGACGGAGAGGCCGAGGATGAGTCCTGTTTTGGTAGGAGGAGGCGGCGGCGGTGGCGGCGGAGGTGATCGCTCTGTGGGAAATATCCAGGAGCAAACGCTATATTCGAATCTGACTTTTTACATCACGTATATATTGTGAGAACTATGGCCTTGGCATGGAACAAAAACTGACCTCCGGAAGGTCGAGGGGACAACGGCGGCAGAGCCGGTGAAGGCGCCGCGGCAGGGCGATGTCGATCGGTTCCTGCAGCTGGTACAGCACGTAGCAGCTATACCCACTACTTTGGCTATACCCCTTGATGCCGCCTGCAGTGTTGCCGGGGAAAATCCGCGGCAGCTCTTGAACGATGTAGGAGTAGGACGAGAGGCACCTCGTGCACTCGCTCGCCGACAAGTCCCGGGTACACTGCGCCAGCCCGTGCATCAACTCCGAGCCCTTGTACGACTCGGATCCGTTTGCAAACCGCATCGGCGAATTGGCCGCCTTCTCCGCGAGCCGGTCCATCAGCCTCCACCGCGTATCATTCATCGTGGCCATGTCACCGGCGTCAACATCCACGTTTGACTGCACTAAGAATGCTTGGGTGAGGTCGGCGACTGAGAAGAAAGACTGGTTGGAGTACCGGAGGAGGCAGGCGTCGGCGGCGGCCTTCATCTCCCGGCTGTGCGAGCACACCATCTGCACGCGTGACGCCCCGGCCTTGAGGCAGTTCTGGCAATGGTACCAGCTGCGGTCGACGAAGCACATGAGGAGGCCGTAGACCTCGTCGGGCGCTACGCCGGCCGTGGTGTTGTAGAACCCGCCGTTGCTTATAGCGGCCTGCGGGAGGCCGTTCATGAGGTCGATGGGGTTCCGCCCGTACATGCCCCTGTCAGTGTAGTTGTCCGTGTTCGAGCAGTAAGGATTGAACGCGTACTAGTCCTGCCCGTCACCTTGAGCGGCCACACCCAGCGAGCCCGAGGAGACAACCACGGCGAGGAGCAGCAGAAGATTAAGCCGCCGTGGAGAAGCCATTACAAAACTCTGCGTGTAGTTGTATTGATCGATCGTGAGTCACTTGAACGATCAAGGTGAGCGTATTAATGCTGCACTTCTTCTTCCTTTCAGACTGGATTACTGCTCCTGGACGCGGGCTCAGTTCTCGATCCCCGATGATCACTTTGACAGCTCTGAATCTTGGTGGATCAATACTCGAAAGGAAATTCCAAGTCAGCTCGAAGAAACTTTGACACCATCACCATTCTGATTCACTGGAGAATTTGGAAAGAAAGAAACGCGAGGATTTTTGAGCATGTGGCCAGCAATGTGGACAGGGTGATGGAGCTGATAAGAGAAGATATTGCTGTCTGGAGAGCTGCCGGTTGTGTAGGTGATGTACACTGATGTTGGGCCATTGCTGGGTTTCTTTTTTTTTTAAGTTGTTTCTTCTCTGTTCGGAGCTTCGGCTCTGCCGATTAACAGCTCTAGATCGCCTAGACTGTCGATCGCTATTGTACTCTCTTTCTTTCTAATAAAATTCGGCCGATGGCCCTTCGAGAGTAAAGGGTCAATGTCGTCGTGTGAATTTTGAGCTGATCAAGTCTCTGATGCCATTACTTCGTGTGGACATGAAGTCTTCTACTCCCTCCTTTCCGGTTTATAGGGCTCAAATCTAAAATCTCATCAACCAAGGCATTTTGTGAGTGGAAGATTGTATCTCGTACTTTATAAAACTACTCAAATTAAACTCATGCATTAATTTGGATTAATTGCAGTGCATGCATGCTTGGCCAATGAGTAGGAACATTACATGCATTGGTATGTTTCTTTTTAATTCTTGCATGCAAAGATTTAATGCGCCTCGAAAACTAAAAATGAGATGGATATGAGCCCTTTAAATTGGAAAGACAAAAAGGTTGAAATAAGTCCTATAAACTGGAAAGGAGGAAGTATGAAAATGACTGGACATGATTTTCTTTTCCGACAGGACATGAATTTCTTTTCATGGGAAGACCACCACAAGAGTACTACTAAGTTGGTCTTCTTCTCAAGAAAAAAAAAAAAACTAAGGTGGCCAATCGCGGGTGCTCCGCGCTGGCCAGTGCGTGTCGAGAGCTTCCTTGGGGTCGTGTTTTCCATTTTAATAGGGCGCCGACAGCGAAACAGGGTTGACGGCCGGGGCTACCATGTTCTATGGAGGAAGTTTTCTGCGTTTTATTAAGAACATTGACGCTAAATTTGGTGCTTCATTTATCAAATGATTTGATGTTTATTTTGAGCAAGTTGCCAAAAACCACCACGATTGCGTCAGTGAGTGCCAAAAACCACTGTTTTCATAAATGTTTGCCGAAAACACCGATTCAAGTAATTGTTTGTCGAAAGCACTAAACGTTCGATTGAGAGCTGTTTGATGCAAAATATGACAGACTGGGCCCGCTGTCAGGGCTGACGTGTGGCACCAATATCTAACGGCGCCTACTGCAACGTTAAGTTAACACAAAGGACCCACTCGTCAGTACATTGCAGTACACTTCACTCCTTGAGCATTTTATCGAGCATGTTCTGTGCACCACGTCCATCGCCTCCCACACTTGCTCGCAGAGCACTCGACTGCCGGAGCTGCTCCCGCCGGTGAGCTCGCCACCTGAGCGCCGCCCCATCGCCGATCCTGCCTCACTCCTTGCTCGCCTCGCTCGAGCCATCCTCTGCTTGATGAGGGTTGCCGACCCGGTCGACGAAGGCCATGGCCTTGCCGCCGTAGCTCCTATCGATGCTCGTCCCCATGGGCCCTAGGGCGCCCGCGCCCTTATGCGCTCTGGCAAGGCCAAGCACCAACACACCCTCGCCCTAGCCCGCTCTGACAAGCCCCACTATTGCAAGAGGTGATGGTCATGCTCCAGGCTGCCCGCGACACGCTCCTCCGTCCTGCCAACGACCACGTCGGCGGCCAGTCTCCTCGCGAGCGCGCCTCATTGACGATACCAGCAACACGAGGAGCCTCGCCGGTAGCTGTGCACACGCCTCGAACAGCCGGAGATCGTCGACAGCCTCATGGACGCGGGCGCCATGAGTCACCATCACCTCCTGCAACCTCATCCGCTCCACAGCCCGCTCGGGCGAGCCCCACCATGGATGCCTCTGCACCGAGGAGGCGCCGGAGTTGACACGCGATGGTACACCATGGATGGCGGCTAGGTACTGGGGGAGGGGTAGATGATAGGAGGAGAAGGAAGGAGGCACGGGGAAGCAGCTCGTCCGAGCGGTGGCGCTCGCCGGCCGGCAGGGCTCCGGCGGTTGCAGTTGCCGGCCCCTCCCATGCGCGGCGGCGGATCTGGGCACTGCTAGCCTCCCGAATTATATCTGGCCATGGGCCGGGCCAGGCCAGGCTTGGGCCGGGCCTAAAAAAGCCCACGGCAAAAAACTGAGGCCCAGGCCCTCCCGGGCCCTACCATAGGGCCTACTTTTCAAGCCCAAGCCCGGCCCATCTAGTAAAAAGCCCTGAAAAGCCCTTAGGGCTTAGGGCCGTGGGCCGAGCCTCTTCCTTAAAATGCCAATATGCCAAGCCCAAGCCCGTACAGGCCCTGCTGATGGGCTCAAAACTCAGGCCCAAACCCGGCCCACGGGAAAGCCCATTAGGCCTAGGCCGTGGATTTTAGGGCCGGCCCTGGATGGGCCGACAGGGCCGGGCCTGAGATGGCCAGGACTACTCCCGATCTGACTTCCTTTTCTTTCCGGAAACAATAACTGCCGAACGTGCCACGTTCAGTGCTCTCGTCCCGAACGCATTTCTCGTCGTTGGATCAAGGGGCGTGAATCTTACATATGCAGAGGGGATAGGTCAGCAAATCATAGTCGTTCGGGATGAAGACCTGTCACCGCGAACGCTTTTTTCTCCCAGCCACATTCTCTTCCTCTTATCCATTCCTCCTACCTCACGTGCACGATCTTTTGTCCAAAAGGACCCCCTGCCGAGATGAATTGCCAAAAATGACTACCTCTGGATCAATTTGACAAAAAGGACCCCCTCAGCGGTGGCGGCAGGCGACACGTGGCATCTGCCGCCACCGCCGGAGGCGGCCACCCAGCCAGAACGGCTTTCCTACAGTGCACCGCGCTGCGACGTAACGGGCGAGGCCAGGTGGGCCCTGCTGCCACCGGGCGAGGCGGCCTCTCGTGCCCATGCCATGCCCAGGCCGACAGCACGTGCGACGAGACAGCGGCCCTGCCGCCACCGGGTGAGGCGGCCGCGCTGCATGCGGCCCGACAGCCGGTCCTGTTGCAGATTATTCCTGGCGCTGATTCCAACATAAACTTCCCTCATTCCCACGCACACAATGACGACGAATTTCACGGGCTCGCTGTTGCAAACTGGGCTGATTCCCACGCGCGGAGGATGACGAATTTCACGGGCAAGAACTGTTGTGCTGACACTACAGGGATGCTCCTCCTTTATATAGTATGCGTATGCTCCGTGCGCAAGCACACTCTGCCCTCCTCTTCTACTCTCTGCGTGTAAGAACAGAGAGAAAGCAAAACTCATTACGCATTTTCATTTGTGATTTAGGGTGATTTAGAGTTGGATTTTGAATATGCTGAAGTTGAAGAAAAGATAGACGAAGGTAAGATCTATCCATTTTTGTTGGTTTGGTTCACATGCATGCACTTTGTACTATTTTTGTTTAGTTCATAACTATGTGTTCTCTGTTGTGTTAGGTATTATTTCATCAATTTTTGGGGTCATTTAGTGCTTCACGAGTAGGATTTGTGTAGCGAAGTGAACTACGAAGTTGATGATCAAGGTATGAGCTTTGCAATACATTTATTTATTTGTGCATGCAGGGTGGTAATTAGTTCGTCCTTTAGCTCGTTATTAGCTATGCGATGGTAGTGCTTAGAGGTTAGAAATAATTCCTCAGACGAGAGATGTAGCATTTAAACTATTTTTTAAATAGTAGGTTGAAGATGTTGCATCAATGTTAGGTGCGTCCATTAGTATTGACATGCGGGAAATCTTAATACGGTAATTAAGAAAAAAATATACTGTAATTGTTTATTGCATGCGGTATGTTATTTCATGTGGTATGTTATTTTATGTGGTATGTTTATTAATAAGTCTATAGTTAGGAAACCGTAGGTCTACTTTGTTATGTCGCAATAATCTAAATTTTATATGTTAAGATTAGGTGCTAATGTACTTAATGATGTATGTAATTAGGTAAAATAATTCATCTTAGTAGCAAACAAGGAGGAGAAGACGTGATTGAAGAAATTGTGTTTCCATTTTCGCTATCCCATTTTGAGGTGATGAACACATACATGGAAGTGCTATTTTCATACTTTTGTTAGCAGGAAGAAAAATCCGTGTGTAATATTGATGTTAATGTGATAATAGGTTGACTCCGTTCATATAGTATTGGTAACGGATATTTATTGGAACTATTTTGATGCTTAATTGCATTCGCAAGCACATCCATATTGGAGCTAAGGTAAAAAATGACACTGTAATTTTGTTAATATTTTTTGTATTGATGTACTATTGTGAATAATGTGCATGCCGCTGCAAATATTATTATTTGTAGATAAATGATTGTTATCGTATGATGTAAAAAAATTATATAAAGCCGAAAGAAATTAAATGTTTTACTCATATGATATTAAAATGTTATTATTGTAATATTATGTTTACTGGTTGTTTGGATAGCGAGTAATTACCATGGGTTTTATCATAAACTGTTGTAAGAAAAATAGTTTTTACTAATAGTCGTATTTTCAAAAGTTCAGTTTTTGCATGTTATGAGAATCAATTTAGGATATTTTTGGGGTATAGAGAAAAGCAAAGAGAGTTTTAGTTTGTGACGCTCGTAGACGAGATTGAGAAAAAAAGTCTCTAAATACCCGTTAACCAAACAACCCCAAAAACTCTAAGCAAATGATTCTAAAAACAAAATGAATATTTGTAACGAAAATATGATTATTACTTTAGTCGTCTGATATGTAAATGTTGTCATCGTACTGCTACTAAATGTTCAGTTACAAATTGTTTGAAATGTAAACATGTATTTTGGTTAGGTACTATAGAAAATTTATTAGTGTACTATGGGAACGTCTTACGGGACGGTCCTTTCGGGGTGGATGTGTCCTTGTGCGGGTCGACTACAGTTGTAGTTAGAGACATGGTGAATGTGGGTTACGCAGCTATCAGAAGGTGCATCCGAGTGGTGTTTGGCCCAGAGATGCAGCGGAAAAAAATGACAATGGAGGCCTTCGTCGCTGACGGAGCAAAAGATGGGACAGCTGTGTTGGGGAACGTAGTAATTTCAAAAAAAATCCTACGCACACGCAAGATCATGGTGATGCATAGCAACGAGAGGGGAGAGTGTGTCCACGTACCCTCGTAGACCGAAAGCGGAAGCGTTATGACAACGCGGTTGATTTAGTCGTACGTCTTCACGATCCGACCGATCCAAGCACCGAACGTATGGCACCTCCGTGTTCAGTACACGTTCAGCTCGATGACGTCCCCCGGGCTTCAATCCAGCAAAGCGTCGGGGACGAGTTCCGTCAGCACGACGGCGTGGTGACGATGATGATGTTCTACCGACGCAGGGCTTCGCCTAAACTCCACGACGATATGACCGACGTGGAATATGGTGGAGGGGGTACCGCACACGGCTAAGGAACGATCCGTAGATCAACTTGTCTCTCCATGGGGTGCCCCCTCGCCCCTGTATATAAAGGAGCAAGGGGGGAGGCCGGCCGGCCCTTGAGGCGCGCCAAGGAGGGGGGGAGTCCTCCTCCTAGTGGGAGTAGGACTCCCCTTTCCTAGTCCAACTAGGAAGGAGGAAGGGGGAAGGAAAGAGGGGGAGAGGGAGAGGGAAAGAGGGGCCGTGCCCCCCTCCCCTAGTCCAATTCGGACTCCCCTTGGGAGGGGGCGCGCCACCTCCTGGGCTGCTGCCCTCTCTCTCCCCTCAGGCCCACTAAGGCCCAATACTTCCCCGGGGGTTCCGGTAACCCCTCCGGCACTCCGGTTTTCTCCGAAATCACCCGGAACACTTCCGGTGTCCGAATATAGTCGTCCAATATATCAATCTTTATGTCTCGACCATTTTGAGACTCCTCGTCATGTCCGTGATCACATCTGGGACTCCGAACAAACTTCGGTACATCGAAACTTATAAACTCATAATAAAACTGCCATCGAAACCTTAAGCGTGCAGACCCTACGGGTTCGAGAACTATGTAGACATGACCTAGAACTGTTTCCGGTCAATAAACAATAGTGGAACCTGGATGTTCATATTGGTTCCTACATATTCTACGAAGATCTTTATCGGTCAAACCGCATAACAACATACGTTGTTCCCTTTGTCATCGGTATGTTACTTGCCCGAGATTCGATCGTCGGTATCCAATACCTAGTTCAATCTCGTTACCGGCAAGTCTCTTTACTCGTTCCGTAATACATCATCCCGTAACTAACTCATTAGTTACAATGCTTGCAAGGCTTAAGTGATGTGTATTACCGAGAGGGCCCAGAGATACCTCTCCGACAATCGGAGTGACAAAACCTAATCTCGAATTACGCCAACCCAACATGTACCTTCAGAGACACCTGTAGAGCACCTTTATAATCACCCAGTTACGTTGTGACGTTTGGTAGCACACAAAGTGTTCCTCCGGTAAACGGGAGTTGCATAATCTCATAGTCATAGGAACATGTATAAGTCATGAAGAAAGCAATAGCAACATACTAAACGATCAAGTGCTAAGCTAATGGAATGGTTCAAGTCAATCACATCATTCTCCTAATGATGTGATCCCGTTAATCAAATAACAACTCATGTCTGTGGTGAGGAAACTTAACCATCTTTGATTAACGAGCTAGTCAAGTAGAGTCATACTAGTGACACTATGTTTGTCTATGTATTCACACATGTATTATGTTTCCGGTTAATACAATTCTAGCATGAATAATAAACATTTATCATGAAATAAGGAAATAAATAATAACTTTATTATTGTCTCTAGGGCATATTTCCTTCAGTCTCCCACTTGCACTAGAGTCAATAATCTAGTTCACATCGCCATGTGAAATAATCACCATGTGATTAGCACCCATAGTTCACATCGTCATGTGACCAACACCCAAAGGGTTTACTAGAGTCAATAATCTAGTTCACATCGCTATGTGATTAACACCCAAAGAGTACTAAGGTGTGATCATGTTTTGCTTGTGAGATAATTTTAGTCAACGGGTCTGTCACATTCAGATCCGTAAGTATTTTGCAAATTTCTATGTCTACAATGCTCTGCACGGAGCTACTCTAGCGAACTGCTCCCACTTTCAATATGTATCTAGACCGAGATTTAGAGCCATCTAGATTAGTGTCAAAACATGCATCGACGTAACCCTTTACGACGAACCTTTTTGTCACCTCCATAATCGAGAAACATATCCTTATTCCCCTAAGGATAATTTTTGACCGCTGTCCAGTGATCTACTCCTAGATCACTATTGTACTCCTTTGCTAAAATCAGTTAGGGTATACAATAGATCTGGTGCATAGCATGGCATACTTTATAGAACCTATGGCTGAGGCATAGGGAATGACTTTCATTCTCTTTCTATCTTCTGCTGTGGTCGGGCTTTTGAGTCTTACTCAATTTCACACCTTGTAACACAGGCAAGAAACTCTTTCTTTGAACATTCCATTTTGAACTACTTCAAAATCTTGTCAAGGTGTGTACTCATTGAAAAAACTTATCAAGCATCTTGATCTATCTCTATAGATCTTTATGCTCAATATGTAAGCAGCTTTACCGAGGTCCTTCTTCGAAAAACTCCTTTCAAATACTCCTTTATGCTTTGCAGAATAATTCTACATTACTTCCGATCAACAATATGTCATTCACATATAGTTATCAGAAATGTTGTAGTGCTCCCACTCACTTTCTTGTAAAACAGGCTTCACCGCAAGTCTGTATAAAACTATATGCTTTGATCAACTTATCAAAGCGTATATTCCAACTCCGAGATGCTTGCACCAGTCCATAGATGGATCGCTGGAGCTTGCACATTTCGTTAACACCTTTAGGATCGACAAAACCTCTTGGTTGCATCACATACAACTCTTCTTTAATAACTCCATTAAGGAATGCAGTTTTGTTTATCCATTTGCCAGATTTCATAAAATGCGGCAATTGTTAACATGATTCGGACAGACTTAAGCATAGATATGAGTGAGAAACTCTCATCGTAGTCAACACTTTGAACTTGTCGAAAACCTTTTGTGACAATTCTAGCTTTGTAGATAGTAACAATACTATCAGCGTCCGTCTTCCTCTTAAAAATCCATTTAATTAACATGGCTTGCTGATCATCGATCAAGTCAATCAAAGTCCATACTTTGTTCTCTTACATGGATCATATCTCAGATTTTATGGACTCAAGCCATTTCGCAGAATCTGGGCTCATCATCGCTTCCTCATAGTTCGTAGGTTCATCATGGTCTAGTAACATGACTTCCAGAACAGTATTACCATACTACTCTGGTGCGGACTGTACTTTGGAAGACCTACGAGGTTTTGTAGTAACTTCATCTGAAGTTTCATGATCATCATCACTAGCTTCCTCACTAATTGGTGTAGGAATCACTGGAACTGATTTCCGTGATGAACTACTTTCTAATTCGGGAGAAGGTACAAATTACCTTATCAAGCTCTACTTTCCTCCCACTCACTTCTTTCGAGAGAAACTCCTTCTCTAGAAAGGATCCATTTTTAGCAACGAATATCTTGCCTTCGGATTTGTGATAGAAGGTGTACCCAACAATTTCCTTTGGGTATTCTATGAAGACGCACTTCTCCGATTTGGGTTCGAGCTTATCAGGATGAAACTTTTTCACATAAGCATTGCAGCCCCAAACTTTAAGAAACGACAACTTGGGTTTCTTGCTAAACCACAATTCATATGTTGTCATCTCAATGGATTTAGATGGTGCCCTTTTAATGTGAATGCAGGTGTCTCTAATGCATAACCCCAAAACAATATTGGTAAATCAGTAAGAGACATCATAGATCGCACCATATCCTATAAAGTGCGGTTACGATGTTCGGATACACCATAACGTTGTGGTGTTCCAGGTGGCGTGAGCTGTGAAACTATTCCACATTGTTTTAATTGAAGACCAAACTCGTAACTCAAATATTCGTCTCCGCGATCAAATCGCAGAATCTTTATTTTCTTGTTATGATGATTTTTCTACTTCACTCTGAAATTCTTTGAACCTTTCAACTATTTCATACTTATGTTTCATCAAGTAGATATACCCATATCTGCTCAAATCATCTTATGAAGGTTAGAAAATAATGGTACTTGCCACGAGCATCAACACTCATTGGATCGCATACATCGATATGTATTATTTCCAATAAGTCAGTAGCTTGTTCCATTGTTCCGGAGAACGGAGTTTTAGTCATCTTGCCCAAAAGGCACGGTTCGCAAGCATCAAATGATTCATAACCAAGGGATTCCGAAAATCCATCTTTATGGAGTTTCTTCATGCGCTTTACACCGATATGACCCAAACGGCAGTGCCACAAATAAGTTGCACTATCATTATTAACTTTGCATCTTTTGGCATCAATATTTTGAATATGTGTATCACTACGACTGAGATCCAACAAACTAATTTCATTGGGTGTATGACCATTAAAGGTTTTATTCATGTAAACAGAACAACAATTATTCTCTGAATTTAAATGAATAACCGTATTGCAATAAACATGATCAAATCATATTCATGCTCAACGCAAACGCTAAATAACATTTATTTAGTTTTAACACTAATCTCAAAAAGATAGGGAGTGTGTGATGATGATCATATCAATCTTGGAACTATTTCCTGAAGGAAATATGCCCTACAGGCAATAATAAAGTTATTATTTATTTCCTCATAATCATGATAAATGTTTATTATTCATGCTAGAATTGTATTTACCGGAAACATAATACATGTGTGAATACATGGACAAACAAAGTGTCACTAGTATGCCCTTACTTGACTAGCTCGTTAATCAAAGATGGTTATGTTTCCTAACCATGAACAATGAGTTGTTATTTGATTAACGAGGTCACATCATTAGTAGAATGATCTGATTGACATGACCCATTCCATTAGCTTAGCACCCGATCGTTTAGTATGTTGCTATTGCTTTCTTCATGCCTTATACATGTTCCTATGACTATGAGATTATGCAACTCCCGTTTACCGGAGGAACACTTTGGGTACTACCAAACGTCACAACGTAACTGGGTGATTATAAAGGAGTACTACAGGTGTCTCCAATGGTCGATGTTGGGTTGGCGTATTTCGAGATTAGGATTTGTCACTCCGACTGTCGGAGAGGTATCTCTGGGCCCTCTCGGTAATACACATCACATAAGCCTTGCAAGCATTACAACTAATATGTTAGTTGTGAGATGATGTATTACGGAACGAGTAAAGAGACTTGCCGGTAACGAGATTGAACTAGGTATTGGATACCGACGATCGAATCTCGGGCAAGTAACATACCGATGACAAAAGGAACAACGTATGTTTGTTATGGCGGGTCCTGACCCGGATAAAGCATCTTCCGTAGAATATGTTAAGGAGCCAATATGGGCACCAGGTCCCGCTATTGGTTATTGAACCGGAGACGTGGTCTCGGTCATCGGTCTTACATTTGTTCCTCGACACCCAGTAAGGTCCGCACGCTTAAGGTTACGATGACAGTTCTAATTATGAGTTTACTGCATTTTGGATGTACCGAAAGGTTGTTCGGAGTCCCCCGGATGTGATCACGGACATGACGAGGAGTCTAGAAAATGGTCGATACGTAAAGACTTGATATAGTTGGAAGCCTATATTTGGATATTCGGCAAGTGTTCCGGGTGAAATCGTTGGGATTTTACCGGATACCGAGAGGGTTACGGAACCTGACCCTTCGTCGGTTCTAAGCCTGACATGTAAGAGTGGGGGGGTAGGTATGGAGAGGCAAGGTCCTAGCTATGGAGAGGTTGTAAGCACAAAGGATGTACGAGTTCAGGCCCTTCTCGGAAGAAGTAACAGCCCTACGTCTCGGAGCCCGGAGGCGGTCGAGTGGATTATGAATGTATGAATTACAAGGTGCCGAACCCCTCTGCCTGTGGAGGGGGGTGGCTTATATAGAGTGCGCCAGGACCCCAGCCAGCCCACGTAGGAGAGGGTTTAAGGTGAGTTAAGTCTGGGGCGTTACTGGTAACGCCCCACATAAAGTGCCTTTACTATCATAAAGTCTACTTGATTACAGGCCGTTGCAGTGCAGAGTGCCTCTTGACCTCCTGGTGGTCGAGTGAGTCTTCGTGGTCGAGTCCTTCAGGCCAGTCGAGTGAATCCTCGTTGGTCGACTGGAAGGCGACCTCTTCTAAGGATGTCCTGGGGTAAGTTACTTGGATCAGGTCCATGACCCTACCCTAGGTACATAACCCCATCATTAGCCCCCGAATGGATTGAGGCTTCGAGTGAAGAAGGAGTTGATGTCGTTTCCGATTAACCTTTGCGCTCTGGTTGTGCGCTGTTCTGGACCAAAGAATCTCTTCGTCGACAGGAAACAACTTGCCTTCAGTCGACTTGATCCATTCTGTTTTTGCGTCGAGTGATCTTTCAGGCTTCGACGATCTCCGAGCGACGGATCGCCGGAAACACCGCGCCTGACAGACTGATTTGTTGCTCGCGGATTCTGCGGGATGCGAAATTTGGGGCGCGCGCGAAGCGGGGCGGACCGCGGCGTTCGGATGGGACGGGGCATGGACGCCTCGATCTCCGCGCCGCCTTTTTCGCCACGTATCCCGCCTGCATAACTGTTCCAGATATGATTAGATCGACCGGGCCCACCTGTCATCCACTCGGAAGGGACCTTATAAATGTGCCCGGCGAGGATTTCTGTGCTGCGCCTTAGCATTCTTCCCCTCTCTCTGCTTCCTTCCTCCCTGCTCAGCGTGCTCGCTCTCGCCCCCGCACCACTTCCCTTCGCGCATCTCGCCGGCGACCATGGCCAAGGAGAAGACGGCGGCGCTGGAGCGCGCCAAGAAGGCGTCGGCGTCGGAGAAGGCGAAGGGGAGATCCACCAGCCGCGGAGGGTCCTCGTCCAGATCCCGCCTGCCGAAGGGCTGGGTCCAAGGAGACTGGATCCAGTCGACCATCACAGAGAAGGACCTCCTCGACATGGCCAACGAGGGCTTGATCCCTCACGGAGCTGCGAGGTTGCCGGGGAAGGAGTGGCAGCCACAGCCAGAAGAGGGTGAGTGTGTGCTTTTGGCCACTCATGTTGATCGTGGGTTTTCCTTGCCGCCAAGTATTTTCTTCCGTGGCTTCTTGAATTTCTTTGGAGCGCAGCTTCACCACTTTACCCCAAACTCCATTGCCTATCTTGCTGCGTTCGTGTCCATGTGTGAGGGTTTCTTGGGCTGTCGACCGCACTGGGGTTTGTTCAAACATATATTCACGTGTCGCTCTCAGACCGTGAAGAAGGCGAGCCCAGGTGATGAGAGAACCCGAGTCGTCCAAATGTGTGGGGGCCTGGGGATCCAGGTGAGGAATAAGAGCACCTTCCCGCCCATGACCTTTCCCGAGTCCGTCAGAGGCTGGCAGTCGACTTGGTTCTACTGCCAGGTCCAGTCGACGCCAGGGCAGTCGAGTGGACTCCCTCCGTTCACCATGGACCGAGTGAGCAAGCCTTCCCCTCTGAAGCTGATTCCGGAGGAGAAAGCCGACGTGAAGATGTTGATGGAGCGCGTGGTGCAGTTGGTTCGGGAGGGAGTGACGGGCATGGACCTCTGGAGGTTTTCCTCAGGCGTCGCATCCAGCCTCTCCAGTTCCGGAGCCACTGCATGTGGTTGTACTGTGGGACCGAAGACGAGACTAGAGTCCATCCAGAAGCAGTCGACGATGTCACTCTGGAAAGATGGATGGCAGCCGTCACCGGAAACAAGGACAACCCACGCGGAGCCAGAAGGATTCCTCCACTCGACCACAACAGTGATCCAAATAAGGTACACTTGCCCTGCTCTCCACTGCATTCTTGTCGCATTCATCTCTGTTTACTCTGCCGACTGGTCGACTGATCATTGTCTTGATATCTGCTAGGCCCTCACCGAGCTGTACTCGATGCCCAATGGGGCACAAACTCCGACTGAGGAGGGTGAGGCGAGTGGGGGCGAGAGCCAGGAAGAGGAGGAATGGGACTCGGATGTTGCAGAGGACGATGACGACGATGATGATGATGACGGCGATGAAGACGACGTCGAGGACGAGGAAGAGAGGAGGAGGAGGTCGTGCCACCGCGCTCGGAAAGGCGGTCGAAGCTCGTCCACGACCCTTCGACTGAACGTGGCAAGGGGGTTGCGACGCCAGTCGACCAAGCGCCCTAGGACCACCTCTCCAGCGCCGACTGAAAAGGCGCCGAAGCAGCCCAGGGCGGCCTCGTCGAAGCCGATCAAGCTCTTGCCGAAGATGAAGGTGTCCATCCCTACCATATCAGGGTAACCGTGCTGCTCATATTTTCTTATTCTGTGTGAACTTTATCTCTGGTCGACGCTGAAGTTAGTCGACTGATCCTTTGGAGTTGCAGTGCTGCTACTTCTGAGACCTCGGCCCGGGCTGATGACCACGAGATGGAGGATGCAGCAACTTCGAACCCAGGTACTGTATTCTTAACACCGTTCTTAGTCGACTGACTCGCGATCTCTGATCCTGATCCTTCTCCGCAGCTCCACCCAACACTGTTATCAATCTCCCTGACGACGACGAGGATGAAGAACCACTGACACGCAGGAGGAGTCGGAAAGCGTCCGCCAGTAAGGTGCCTCAGGATGTGACGGCGCCTGAGATTCTGACTGTGGAGGAAGAGAACACCACTCGACACACGGTGTCCTTCGCAAATCCACTGACGAGTGCTCAGCAGCCCTCCCTCTTCACGACGCACCACGTCCCAGAGGACCAAGCTGGCGCAGCGAAGGAGGCAATACGCCAGGCGGGACTCATGATGGAGCAGCTGAAGACCATCCGGGACGCGAGCCAGGCAGCTTATGACGCCAGCTCTGCCCTCCAAAGCAATGTCCAGGTCAGTCGACCGCTGTTTGTTCTGTTGGATATGCTACCAAAAACTTTTCTTTTCCGGAATTTATAGTAGTCACCCACTGGGTGTGTCGAATAAACTCCGTGTTAGCGGGGGCACGCTGAGTGCACCCGCTGGGTGTAGTCCCCAAGGCTAAGGTCGACTGCTGGCAGTCGGCCTTAGGCTTTATGATGTCAATCTTTCTGTCAGTCGACTGGTCGACTGGATTTCACAAACCGGTGGGGGCACGCTGAGTGCACCCACTGGGTGTAGTCCCCGAGACTGTGGTCGACTGCTTGCAGTTGAGTTGATCACAGTCTTAGAGAATGCATCTCGCACACTTTTTTTTTGAGGTCGACTGGTCGACTTTGTCTTCAACAGGATTAGTGGGGGCACGCTGAGTGCACCCACTGGGTGTAGTCCCCGAGACTACGGTCGAATGCTTGTATTCGGCTGTAGTCTTAGAAACGTGTGTTTTTCCCTTTTTCACTCGGAAGTGAATTATATTTGACATTTAGTCGATTGGTTCTTCGCAGAACTCTTGTGATCTTGTGGCTCGCTACTCAGAGCTGGAACAAAACATACTCAAGTCGAGCTGAGCTTGAAGCTGGTTCAGGAGAAGCTGACAAAGGCAAAGGAGGAGACCGAAGGTATGTTTGGTGAGACCCTGACGACTGCTTTTCCCCTTGCTTGTTTCAGCATCTGATCTTGCTGTAACTTGCAGGTAAGGTAAGGGAGGCCCAGCAGAAGAAAGACCTTGAGCTAGCTGAGAAGATCAAGCTTGCTGACGAGAAGTTAGCTTCAGTCACCAAGCTCGAACAAGACAATACCAATCTGAAAGCTGCTCTTGGGATTGCCAACAAGGAGGTCAGTCGACTGAAAACTGACAAAGCTGCCCTGACCGACCAAGTCAGCAAATTGACTGAGAAGAAAACTGAACTGGAGGCCTTCCTGAGTGGCCTTGCCAAGAAGCTGTTTCTTATGCTTGAAGGTAAACCTCCATGTTTGGCAAATATTTCCAATTGTGGCTTTTTCCATTCGACTATCCTCCTTGACTTAGTGATCACCCTTGCAGAATTTTGTCAAAACTTTGAAGAAGAAACCAGCCGACTGGAGCCAAACCTCGACCCCGTCAATTCTCCGGTGAACGACGAAGTTGCCATGGATGTTTTCCGACTGGAGTCTCGTGTTGCAGCTGTCGTGGACTATCTCGCAAGGCTGAAGGCCGCCACATCTCGCATCGACTCGACGCTCTGGCCTGAGGAGACACTTCAGAATGACCTTGAGTCGCTGATGGCCCGCTTGAACACGATCCCTGGTCGAGTGCAGGAGTGGAAGAAGTCCTCGGCTCGGTGTGGTGCAGATGTCGCTCTGTGTCTGGCCCGAGTCCACTGCAAAGATGCACGAGAAGAGAAGCTGGCGGCCCTTCGGGTGGCCAATACCAAGAAGCACGACTTCAGATCCTTTATGGAAACTTTCCTTGCAGCTGCCACTCGGATCGCCGACGGGATTGACCTTGATGAATTTGTTGCACCTTCCAGCCCTCCACAGGAGGGGTAAAAAACTTCTTCTGGCTCGACGCTTTAAATTTGCCTCGGTATGCCGAGTGGAATTGTAACCGACAAACCTTAACAGGCTTGACGCCTGAGCACTTTCGGTTCCTTTAGATATCGATTCAAACTTGAATTTGGCGCTTGAATATGATTGCCTTCGGCTCGGAATGTCTTTTGCAGGTTCAAAGCAAGGTGCCTGTACTGCAATCGACTTATTCTTTAGTCCACTTAGGCGAGCACTGGGCTGCAGCTAAGCCCCCGAGTGAGAGGGTTGCTCTCCACTCGGCAGGGTTTTTATACCTTAGGCGAGCACAGGGCTGCAGCTAAGCCTCCGAGTGAGAGGGTTGCTCTTCACTCGGTAGGATTTTTGTAACTTAGGCGAGCACAGGGCTGCAGCTAAGCCCCCGAGTGAGAGGGTTGCTCTTCACTCGGTAGGATTTTCACAACTTAGGCGAGTGCTTGGACTGCAGCTAAGCCCCCGAGTGAGAGGGTTGCTCTTCACTCGGTAGGATTTTTATAACTTAGGCGAGCACGAGGCTGCAGCTAAGCCTCCGAGTGGAAGGCTGGCTTACCACTCGGTAGGATTTTGATAACTTAGGCGAGCACGAGGCTGCAGCTAAGCCTCCGAGTGAGAGGGTTGCTCTTCACTCGGTAGGATTTTCACAACTTAGGCGAGTGCTTGGACTGCAGCTAAGCCCCCGAGTGAGAGGGTTGCTCTTCACTCGGTAGGATTTTTATAACTGAGGCGAGCACGAGGCTGCAGCTAAGCCTCCGAGTGAGAGGATTGCTCTTCACTCGGCAGGATTTTGATAACTTAGGCGAGCACGAGGCTGCAGCTAAGCCCCCGAGTGGAAGGCTGGCTTCCCACTCGGTAGGATTTTTACAACTTAGGCGAGTGCTTGGACTGCAACTAAGCCCCCGAGTGAGAGGGTTGCTCTTCACTCGGTAGGATTTTTATAACTTAGGCGAGCACGAGGCTGCAGCTAAGCCCCCGAGTGGAAGGCTGGCTTCCCACTCGGTAGGATTTTTACAACTTAGGCGAGTGCTTGGACTGCAGCTAAGCCCCCGAGTGAGAGGGTTGCTCTTCACTCGGTAGGATTTTTATAACTTAGGCGAGTGCTTGGACTGCAGCTAAGCCCCCGAGTGAGAGGGTTGCTCTTCACTCGGTAGGATTTTTGTAACTTAGGCGAGTGCTTGGACTGCAGCTAAGCCCCCGAGTGAGAGGGTTGCTCTTCACTCGGTAGGATTTTTATAACTTAGGCGAGCGCGAGGCTGTAGCTAAGCCTCCGAGTGGAAGGCTGGCTTACCACTCGGTAGGATTTTGATAACTTAGGCGAAACGGATTCGCAGCTAAGCCCCCGAGTGGGAGGGTTGCTCTTCACTCGGTAGGATTTTTACAACTTAGGCGAGCACGGGGCTGCAGCTAAGCCTCCGAGTGGAAGGCTGGCTTACCACTCGGTAGGATTTTGATAACTTAGGCGAAACGGATTCGCAGCTAAGCCCCCGAGTGGGAGTCTGGCTCACCACTCGGTAGGATTTTTACAAACTTAGGCGAAACGTATTCGCAACTAAGTCACCCACTGAGGGGAATTTTATTGGAAAATAAAAATAAAAAGTGACAGATATTGCTGAGCACTATTATTTTGAGGTCCATGAACTACAAAAGTACTTTATTGCAACTCATCCGAGTGATAAAACTTAAGTGTAAAATGGGCGAAGTAGCTCCGCGTTCCAAGCTCGGGGCTCGTCGATATTATGCTCGACGTTGTAAAGATGGTACGCCCCGTTGTGGAGAACTTTGGTGACGATGAAGGGGCCTTCCCAAGAAGGAGCAAGTTTGTGTGGTTTGTGCTGATCCACTCGGAGAACCAAATCCCCTTCCTGGAAGGCTCGACCTCTCACATTTCTGGCGTGGAAACGGCGTAGATCTTGTTGGTAGATGGTCGACCGGATCAGAGCCATCTCCCTTTCTTCCTCTAAAAGGTCGACTGCGTCCTGCCGCGCTTGTTCAGCTTCTGCTTCGTTGTAGATTTCAACTCGAGGAGCATTGTGGAGAAGATCACTCGGCAAGACTGCTTCAGCTCCATAGACCAAGAAGAATGGAGTTCTTCCGGTCGACCGATTAGGCGTGGTCCGCAGTCCCCAGAGTACAGATGGAAGTTCGTCGACCCAAGCTCCAGCCGCGTGTTTGAGATCACGCATCAGTCGAGGCTTCAGTCCCTTGAGAATCAGTCCATTAGCTCGCTCTGCTTGTCCATTCGACTGCGGATGGGCGACTGATGCGTAGTCGACCCGTGTGCCCTGGGAGTCGCAGAAAGCTCTGAATTCCTCTGAGTCAAAGTTCGACCCATTATCCGTAATGATGCTGTGCGGGACTCCATATCTGAATATTAGTTCCCTGATGAAGCTAACAGCAGTACCGGTGTCAAGGCTCTTGATTGGTTTAGCCTCGATCCACTTGGTGAACTTGTCGACTGCCACCAGTACATGCGTGAAGCCACTTCGTCCTGTTCTCAAAGGACCGATCATGTCCAGCCCCCAAACTGCAAAAGGCCAGACGAGTGGGATGGTCTTCAAAGCTGACGCAGGCTTGTGCGACATATTCGAGTAGAACTGACATCCCTCGCACTTATCCACTATCTCTTTTGCCATCTCATTCGCCTTGGGCCAGTAAAATCCGGCTCGGTATGCTTTGGCCACGATGGTCCGAGAGGACGCATGATGACCACAGGTCCCCGAGTGAATATCATTGAGGATGAGTCGACCTTCTTCTGGTGTTATGCACTTCTGACCGACTCCAGTCGCGCTTTCTCTGTATAATTGTCCTTTGATTACGGTAAAGGCCTTAGATCGACGGACGATCTGTCGAGCCTCTTCCTCATCCTCCGGAAGCTCTTTCCTCAAGATATATGCGACATACGGAATCGTCCAGTCGGGAATGACCACCAAAACCTCCATGATCAAGTCGACCACCGCTGGGACTTCAACTTCAGTCGGATCTGTGGCGCTCTTGGGCTGCGGAGTTTCTTCGGTGAAAGGATCTTCTTTGACTGACGGAGTGTGTATATGCTCCAAGAACACACCACTCGGAATGGCTTCTCTCTTGGAACCTATCTTTGCTAGATCATCAGCTGCTTGATTTTTCAGTCGGGGTATATGATGGAGCTCCAACCCCTCGAACTTCTTCTCCAGCTTCCTCACTGCACTGCAGTATCCAGTCATGGCTGGGCTTCTCACGTCCCACTCTTTCATCACCTGATTGACCACTAAATCCGAGTCGCCATAGACCATTAGGCGACGGACGCCGAGTGAAATGGCCATGCGCAACCCATATAGGAGGGCCTCATATTCTGCCTCATTGTTGGAGGAATCAAAGTGAATCTGGAGCACATATCTGAGCTTATCTCCTCTGGGGGAAACCAGGACAACCCCAGCACCGGAACCATTCAACATCTTAGAGCCATCGAAAAACATGGTCCAATGCTCCGAGTGAACTTCAGTCGGCTGCTGTTGTTCAATCCACTCGGCGAGGAAATCTGCTATCGCCTGGGACTTAATGGCTTTCTTTGCCTCAAACTTGATATCAAGGGGAAGAAGTTCAATCGCCCATTTGGCCACTCGACCAGTTGCATCTCTGTTGTGCAAAATCTCTGATAGTGGAGCGTCGCTGACGACTGTGATGGAATGGTCAGAGAAATAATGAGCAACCTTCTTTGTGGTCATGTATATTCCATACACAAGCTTCTGATAATGAGGATATCTCTGCTTGGATGGAGTCAAGACTTCAGACAAATAATACACTGGGCGCTGAACTTTGAGAGCTTTTCCTTCTTCTTCCCGCTCGACCGTTAGCACAGTACTGACGACTTGTCCTGTGGCTGCGATGTAGAGCAACAGAGGCTCTTTGCTGATTGGAGCAGCAAGCACCGGCTGGGTGGAGAGCAGAGCTTTTAGCTCGGCAAACGCTGCATCAGCTTCTGGAGTCCACTCGAACTTGTCAGCCTTCTTCATCAGTCGGTAAAGAGGCAGTGCCTTTTCACCGAGTCGTGAGATGAATCGACTTAATGCGGCCAAGCATCCAGTAAGCTTCTGGACATCGTGCACTCGCACAGGGCGTTTCATTCGGAGAATAGTGCCAATCTTCTCTGGGTTAGCGTCGATTCCCCGTTCGGAAACGAGAAAACCGAGTAACTTGCCACCAGGAACTCCAAATGTGCACTTTGATGGATTGAGCTTGATATCATACCTTCTGAGGTTGGCAAATGTTTCGGCGAGGTCAGCGAGCAGGTCGGAACCTTTTCGTGACTTGACAACAATATCATCCATATAAGCTTCCACATTCCGACTGATTTGGGTGAGTAGACACTTCTGAATCATTCGCATAAATGTGGCTCCGGCATTCTTGAGGCCGAATGGCATGGTGATATAGCAGAAGCACCCGAATGGAGTGATGAAAGCTGTTTTTACCTCATCGGGCCCGTACAGACGGATCTGGTGGTACCCGGAGTAAGCATCTAAAAAAGACAACCTCTCGCATCCCGCGGTCGAGTCAACAATTTGATCTATGCGAGGGAGAGGAAAGTGATCTTTCGGGCAGGCCCGGTTGATGTGCTTGAAATCAATGCACATTCGGAGCGACTTGTCCTTCTTAGGAACCATGACGACATTAGCGAGCCACTCGGAGTGGTATATCTCTCGGATAAATCCTGCCGCCAACAGTCGAGCCACTTCTTCACCGATGGCCTTTCTCTTCTGGACGGCGGACCGCCGAAGATGCTCTTTGACTGGTTTTGCAGACGAGTCGACTCTTAGGCGATGCTCAGCCAGTCCCCTGGGAACACCTGGCATGTCAGCGGGCTTCCATGCAAAAATGTCCCAGTTCTCACGGAGGAACTGGATGAGCGCTTCTTCCTATTTTGGGTCGAGTGTTGTGGAGATGCGGGTCGGAGCTGCTTCGGGGTCGGTCGGGTGAATGTGAACAGGCTTCGTCTCACCGGACGACTGGAATGCAGACTCTGTGGCGGGCTTCTTGGATCGCAGCAAGTCACTCGGATCTGCGTTTTGCTTGTATTCTTCGAACTCGACCGCTGTCACTTGGGAATCGGCAATCTTGGAGCCCTTCTGAAAGCACTCCTCTGCCTTTTTCCTATCACCGGTGACAGTGATCACACCTTTGGGACCGGGCATCTTCAATTTGAGGTACACGTAACATGGTCGAGCCATGAACCGTGCATAGGCTGGTCTCCCCAAAATGGCATGATATGCACTTTGAAAATCCACGACCTCAAACGTCAACTTTTCTTTGCGAAAATGCTTCGAATCACCAAACACTACGTCCAAAGCTATCTGGCCGAGTGACTCGGCCTTCTTCCCTGGTATAACTCCATGGAAGCTCATGTTACTAGTGCTCAGTCGGGACATCGGAATGCCCATACCTTTCAATGTGTCTGCATACAATAAGTTCAGCCCACTTCCACCATCCATCAGCACCTTTGTCAGTCGAGTGCCTTCGACAACTGGATCGACCACCAAAGCTTGCCTCCCGGGGGTGGCAATATGAGTCGGGTGATCAGATTGGTCGAATGTGATGGGTGTTTGAGACCACTTCAGATAATTTGCCTTTGCTGGGGCAACCATGTTCACCTCTCGGTTAATCACTTTCAGTCGACTTCTGCTTTCCACATCTGCAAAGATCATCAGAGTGGAGTTGATATGCGGATATCCTCCCTCACTGTCCTCTTTGTCTTCGGCCTTGTCCGACTCCTTCTCCTTGTCCTTAGACTGTTTTCCCTGAAACTGCTGGATCAGGAGTCGACATTGGCGAGTGGTGTGCTTTGGGTAAATGATATTCCCCTCTTCATCTTTCTTCGTGTGAATGTGACACGGCATATCCATCACGTCGTTCCCTTCTTTATCCTTTACCTTCTTGGGGTTCCAGGATCCTTTTGGTTTCCCCTTAAACTTTCCTTGAGTCACGGCCAGAGCCTCTCCAGGAGCTGCCGGTTCAGCCTTCCGCTTCTGTTTCCGACTGGTGTTTCCTTTTTCCGACTGACTCGGCTTGTGCTTGCCGCTTCGGAGTCGGTCTTCTTCTTCGCCGTTGGCGTACTTGGTAGCAATCTCCATCATCCGACTCAAGGTCATGTCACCGGTTCGACCAAATTTCAAACTCAGTTCTCTGTTCTTGACGCCGTCTTTGAAGGCGCATACTGCCTGATGATCAGAGACATTTTCCACAGTGTGGTGCAAAGTGATCCACCTCTGAATATACTCTCTGAGAGTCTCATTAGTTTTCTGCACGCAGACTTGCAACTCTGTCAATCCCGCTGGTCGCTTGCAAGTCCCTTCAAACGTTCTGACGAACACTCGGGACAGATCTTCCCAAGTGTAAATGCTGCTAGGAGGTAATTGAGTCAACCATGCCCTGGCAGAACCTTCCAACATGAGGGGCAAATGCTTCATGGCCACCTCGTCGTTCCCACCACCGATCTGAACTGCCACTCGGTAGTCTTCAAGCCAAGTTTCAGGCTTAGACTCACCAGTGAACTTGCTGACTCCTGTTGCCAACCTGAAATTGGGGGGGATAACTGCGGCTCTGATAGCTCTGCTGAAACATTCAGGACCAGAAACATGTACTCGACTGCTCGTGGGTACATCTCTGTCGAGTGCGCCTCGATGGGCTCTGTTCCGGTCGACCAACCCTTGCACGATAATGGATCGCGCGTCGAAGCCTGGCTCTCTGGGGTCAACTGGAACCCTACGCCCTGTACTGTACTGACGCCTATCATCTGGCTGCCGAGGAGCGTAAGACCCACCCCTCGGAGGGGAATAGGGCACTCGACGCCTATCATCTCGGTCGAGTCTGTCGCCATATTGATCTCGCCGATTCTCACGCCCTTCGCGCCGCGGAGGCGATCTGGGGCTGTGAGCCGACTGAACCGTATTCACAGTGACAGATCGACTGTGAATTCTGTTGCGCGACTGAGACACGGCTGAATTCTGATCTCCTGCTGCCCGGAGCAGATCCCTGATCTGCAGCAAACCTCTGCCAGCTTCCGACTGCGAAGGCTGAATGGACTCTGCTATACGGGTCGCAGCTGCTAAATTCTGAATTGGGGTTCGATATACCTGAGTCGGCGGGAAGAGTTGACGTCGACTGGTGTCGGGAACTCGTTGCCGCGCGCGCTCGTCGAGTGCTCGCTGAAGGTTCTCCAGTCGAGTGCGCTCGGCCAAATTGGCCAGACGCGCCTCCTCCAAGGCACGAGCCTCGGGGGTTTCTCCTGCGATGGGAATACGCAGGGGATCCTCGTTCCTGCGGCGAAGCTCTTCTCTTTGCAGAGAGTCGAGTGGCTCGGGCTGGTACTCTTCGTAGTCTCGTGCAGGGTCGCCGCCGTCACCTGCTCCACCACCACGGGCGAAGCCAGGAGGGCTGTGGGGCCCGTCGACCATCAAGATTTCCGCCGCTGGATCACTGCTTCCGCACTCGGATGCAGTCTCTCCGGAGCCAGTCGACTGATCGAACAAGCCGTAGAGAGATTCGTTGGGCTCGATTGCCGCAACTTGTGTAGTGGCCGATTGGCGAGCCACCGCGTGACTCACCCATCGCTGAAGCCTCGACCGGCCTGAGCGCTTGCGCTGGCGGGAGACCGGGAGGGTGGACGATGGAGGAGCCGACCGATACTGGGTCGACGGTTGCCGCAGCAGAACGCCGCGGACACATGCGCGAAAATGCGTCGCACCGCGGACGGGGAGCGCGTCTACGTCGAGTGGAGCCTCCTGGAGCCATGCGGAGTCGTCGGCGATGAAGGTGAGAGTGCCGAGACGGATCTCTTGACCCTTGACCAAAACTCCAGCAGACACCATGATGAGAGTACTCGGAAGAATCGCAACTTCTCCACAAAATCGCTAAAACACCTGCCCCACGGTGGGCGCCAACTGTCGTGGTTCTAAGCCTGACAGTAGAGTGGGGGGTAGGTATGGAGAGGCAAGGTCCTAGCTATGGAGAGGTTGTAAGCACAAAGGATGTACGAGTTCAGGCCCTTCTCGGAAGAAGTAACAGCCCTACGTCTCGGAGCCCGGAGGCGGTCGAGTGGATTATGAATGTATGAATTACAAGGTGCCGAACCCTTCTGCCTGTGGAGGGGGGTGGCTTATATAGAGTGCGCCAGGACCCCAGCCAGCCCACGTAGGAGAGGGTTTAAGGTGAGTTAAGTCTGGGGCGTTACTGGTAACGCCCCACATAAAGTGCCTTTACTATCATAAAGACTACTTGATTACAGGCCGTTGCAGTGCAGAGTGCCTCTTGACCTCCTGGTGGTCGAGTGAGTCTTCGTGGTCGAGTCCTTCAGGCTAGTCGAGTGAATCTTCGTTGGTCGACTGGAAGGCGACCTCTTCTAAGGATGTCCTGGGGTAAGTTACTTGGATCAGGTCCATGACCCTACCCTAGGTACATAACCCCATCAACCCCCCGGGAGCTATTTGGGCCATAGTGGGCCTTAGTGGAAAAGAGAGGTGGCCGGCCCCCTCCTCCTCTTTTCCCCTCCAAGGAATCCTAGTTGGACTAGGATTGGAGGGGGAATCCTACTCCCAGAGGGAGTAGGACTCTCCTGCGCCTCCCCCCCTTGGCCGGCCAGCCTCCCCTCCTCTCCTCCTTTATATACGGAGGCAGGGGCACCTCTAAACACACAAGTTGACACAAGTTGATCCACGTGATCGATTCCTTAGCCGTGTGCGGTGCCCCCTGCCACCATATTCCTCGATAATACTGTAGCGGAGTTTAGGCGAAGCCCTGCTGCTGTAGTTCATCAAGATCGTCACCACGCCGTCGTGCTAACGGAACTCTTCCCCGACACTTTGCTGGATCGGAGTCCGGGGATCGTCATCGAGCTGAACGTGTGCTCGAACTCGGAGGTGCCGTAGTTTCGGTGCTTGATCGGTTGGATCGAGAAGACGTACGACTACTTCCTCTACGTCGTGTCATCGCTTCCGCAGTCGGTCTGCGTTGGGTACGTAGACAATACTCTCCCCTCGTTGCTATGCATCACATGATCTTGCGTGTGCGTAGGAAATTTTTTGAAATTACTACAAAACCCAACAGTGGTATCAGAGCCTAGGTTATTGATGTTGATGTTATCTGCACGAGTAGAACACAAGTGAGTTGTGGACGATACAAGTCATACTGCCTACCAGCATGTCATATTTTGGTTCGGCGGTATTGTTGGACGAGACGACCCAGACCAACCTTACGCGTACGCTTACGCAAGACCGGTTCCCTCGACGTGCTTTGCACAGAGATGGCTTGCGGGCGACTGTCTCTCCAACTTTAGTTGAACCAAGTATGGCTACGCCCGGTCCTTGCGAAGGTTAAAACGGAGTCTATTTGACAAACTATCGTTGTGGTTTTGATGCGTAGGTGAGATTGGTTCTTACTTAAGCCTGTAGCAGCCACGTAAAAACATGCAACAACAAAGTAGAGGACGTCTAACTTGTTTTTGCAGGGCATGTTGTGATGTGATATGGTCAAGGCATGATGCTGAATTTTATTGTATGAGATGATCATGTTTTGTAACCAAGTTATCGGCAACTGGCAGGAGCCATATGGTTGTCGCTTTATTGTATGCAATGCAATCGCGATGTAATGCTTTACTTTATTACTAAACGGTAGTGATAGTCGTGGAAGCATAAGATTGGCGAGACGACAACGATGCTACGATGGAGATCAAGGTGTCGCGCCGGTGACGATGGTGATCATGACGGTGCTTCGGAGATGGAGATCACAAGCACAAGATGATGATGGCCATATCATATCACTTATATTGATTGCATGTGATGTTTATCTTTTATGCATCTTATCTTGCTTTGATTGACGGTAGCATTATAAGATGATCTCTCACTAAATTATCAAGAAGTGTTCTCCCTGAGTATGCACCGTTGCCAAAGTTCATCGTGCCCAGACACCACGTGATGATCGGGTGTGATAAGCTCTACGTCCATCTACAACGGGTGCAAGCCAGTTTTTGCACACGCAGAATACTCAGGTTAAACTTGACGAGCCTAGCATATGCAGATATGGCCTCGGAACACGGAGACCGAAAGGTCGAGCGTGAATCATATAGTAGATATGATCAACATAAACGATGTTCACCATTGAAAACTACTCCATCTCACGTGATGATCGGTCATGGTTTAGTTGATTTGGATCACGTAATCACTTAGAAGATTAGAGGGATGTCTATCTAAGTGGGAGTTCTTAAGTAATATGATTAATTGAACTTAAATTTATCATGAACTTAGTACCTGATAGTATCTTGCTTGTTTATGTTGATTGTAGATAGATGGCTCGTGCTGTTGTTCCGTTGAATTTTAATGCGTTCCTTGAGAAAGCAAAGTTGAAAGATGATGGTAGCAATTACACGGACTGGGTCCGTAACTTGAGGATTATCCTCATTGCTGCACAGAAGAATTACGTCCTGGAAGCACCGCTGGGTGCCAGGCCTGCTGCTGGAGCAACACCAGATGTTATGAACGTCTGGCAGAGCAAAGCTGATGACTACTCGATAGTTCAGTGTGCCATGCTTTACGGCTTAGAATCGGGACTTCAACGACGTTTTGAACGTCATGGAGCATATGAGATGTTCCAGGAGTTGAAGTTAATATTTCAAGCAAATGCCCGGATTGAGAGATATGAAGTCTCCAATAAGTTCTATAGCTGCAAGATGGAGGAGAACAGTTCTGTCAGTGAGCATATACTCAAAATGTCTGGGTATAATAATCACTTGATTCAATTGGGAGTTAATCTTCCGGATGATTGCGTCATCGACAGAATTCTCCAATCACTGCCACCAAGCTACAAGAGCTTCGTGATGAACTATAATATGCAAGGGATGAACAAGACTATTCCCGAGCTCTTCGCAATGCTGAAAGCTGCGGAGGTAGAAATCAAGAAGGAGCATCAAGTGTTGATGGTTAACAAAACCACTAGTTTCAAGAAAAAGGGAAAAGGGAAGAAGAAGGGGAACTTCAAGAAGAACGGCAAGCAAGTTGCTGCTCAAGAGAAGAAACCCAAGTCTGGACCTAAGCCTGAAACTGAGTGCTTCTACTGCAAGCAGACTGGTCACTGGAAGCGGAACTGCCCCAAGTATTTGGCGGATAAGAAGGATGGCAAGGTGAACAAAGGTATATGTGATATACATGTTATTGATGTGTACCTTACTAGAACTCGCAGTAGCACCTGGGTATTTGATACTGGTTCTGTTGCTAATATTTGCAACTCGAAACAGGGACTACGGAATAAGCGAGCACTGGCAAAGGACGAGGTGACGATGCGCGTGGGAAACGGTTCCAAAGTCGATGTGATCGCAGTCGGCACGCTACCTCTACATCTACCTTCGGGATTAATATTAGACCTAAGTAATTGTTATTTGGTGCCAGCGTTGAGCATGAACATTATATCTGGATCTTGTTTAATGCGAGACGGTTATTCATTTAAATCAGAGAATAATGGTTGTTCTATTTATATGAGTAATATCTTTTATGGTCATGCACCCTTGAAGAGTGGTCTATTCTTATTGAATCTCGATAGTAGTAATACACATATTCATAATGTTGAAACCAAAAGATGCAGAGTTGATAATGAAAGTGCAACTTATTTGTGGCACTGTCGTTTAGGTCATATCGGTATAAAGCGCATGAAGAAACTCCATGCTGATGGACTTTTAGAACCACTTGATTATGAATCACTTGGTACTTGCGAACCGTGCCTCATGGGCAAGATGACTAAAACACCGTTCTCCGGTTCTATGGAGAGAGCAACAGATTTGTTGGAAATCATACATACCGATGTATGTGGTCCAATGAATATTGAGGCTCGTGGCGGATATCGTTATTTTCTCACCTTCACAGATGATTTAAGCAGATATGGGTATGTCTACTTAATGAAACATAAGTCTGAAACATTTGAAAAGTTCAAAGAATTTCAGAGTGAAGTTGAAAATCATCGTAACAAGAAAATAAAGTTTCTACGATCTGATCGTGGAGGAGAATATTTGAGTTACGAGTTTGGTGTACATTTGAAAAACTGTGGAATAGTTTCGCAACTCACGCCACCCGGAACACCACAGCGTAATGGTGTGTCCGAACGTCGTAATCGTACTTTACTAGATATGGTGCGATCTATGATGTCTCTTACCGATTTACCGCTATCGTTTTGGGGTTATGCTATAGAGACGGCCGCATTCACGTTAAATAGGGCACCATCAAAATCCGTTGAGACGACGCCTTATGAACTGTGGTTTGGCAAGAAACCAAAGTTGTCGTTTCTTAAAGTTTGGGGCTGCGATGCTTATGTGAAAAAACTTCAACCTGATAAGCTCGAACCCAAATCGGAGAAATGTGTCTTCATAGGATACCCAAAGGAAACTGTTGGGTACACCTTCTATCACAGATCCGAAGGCAAGACATTCGTTGCTAAGAATGGATCATTTCTAGAGAAGGAGTTTCTCTCGAAAGAAGTGAGTGGGAGGAAAGTAGAACTTGACGAGGTAACTGTACCTGCTCCCTTACTGGAAAGTAGTTCATCACAGAAAACCGTTTCAGTGACACCTACACCAGTTAGTGAGGAAGCCAATGATAATGATCATGAAACTTCAGATCAAGATACTACTGAACCTCGTAGATCAACCAGAGTAAGATCCGCGCCAGAGTGGTACGGTAATCCTGTTCTGGAAGTCATGCTACTAGATCATGATGAACCTACGAACTATGAAGAAGCGATGGTGAGCCCAGATTCCGCAAAGTGGCTTGAAGCCATGAAATCTGAGATGGGATCCATGTATGAGAACAAAGTATGGACTTTGGTTGACTTGCCCGATGATCGGCAAGCAATTGAGAATAAATGGATCTTTAAGAAGAAGACTGACGCTGATGGTAATGTTACTGTCTACAAAGCTCGACTTGTCGCAAAAGGTTTTCGGCAAGTTCAAGGGATTGACTACGATGAGACCTTCTCACCCGTAGCGATGCTTAAGTCCGTCCGAATCATGTTAGCGATTGCCGCATTTTATGATTATGAAATTTGGCAAATGGATGTCAAAACTGCATTCCTGAATGGATTTCTGGAAGAAGAGTTGTATATGATGCAACCGGAAGGTTTTGTCGATCCAAAGGAAGCTAACAAAGTGTGCAAGCTCCAGCGATCCATTTATGGACTGGTGCAAGCCTCTCGGAGTTGGAATAAACGTTTTGATAGTATGATCAAAGCATTTGGCTTTATACAGACTTTCAGAGAAGCCTGTATTTACAAGAAAGTGAGTGGGAGCTCTGTAGCATTTCTGATATTATATGTGGATGACATATTACTGATTGGAAATGATATAGAATTTCTGGATAGCATAAAGGGATACTTGAATAAAAGTTTTTCAATGAAAGACCTCGGTGAAGCTGCTTACATATTAGGCATTAAGATCTATAGAGATAGATCAAAACGCTTAATTGGACTTTCAGAAAGCACATACCTTGACAAAATTTTGAAGAAGTTCAAAATGGATCAAGCAAAGAAAGGGTTCTTGCCTGTGTTACAAGGTGTGAAATTGAGTAAGACTCAATGCCCGACCACTGCAGAAGATAGAGAGAATATGAAAGATGTTCCCTATGCATCAGCCATAGGATCTATCATGTATGCAATGCTGTGTACCAGACCTGATGTATGCCTTGCTATAAGTTTAGCAGGGAGGTACCAAAGTAATCCAGGAGTGGATCACTGGACAGCGGTCAAGAACATCCTGAAATACCTGAAAAGGACTAAGGATATGTTTCTCGTATATGGAAGTGACAAAGAGCTCATCGTAAAAGGTTACGTTGATGCAAGCTTTGACACTGATCCGGACGATTCTAAATCGCAAACCGGATACGTGTTTACATTAAACGGTGGAGCTGTCAGTTGGTGCAGTTCTAAACAAAGCGTCGTAGCGGGATCTACATGTGAAGCGGAATACATAGCTGCTTCGGAAGCAGCAAATGAAGGAGTCTGGATGAAGGAGTTCATATCCGATCTAGGTGTCATACCTAGTGCATCGGGTCCAATGAAAATCTTTTGTGACAATACTGGTGCAATTGCCTTGGCAAAGGAATCCAGATTTCACAAAAGGACCAAACACATCAAGAGACGCTTCAACTCCATCCGGGATCTAGTCCAGGTGGGAGACATAGAGATTTGCAAGATACATACGGATCTGAATGTTGCAGACCCGTTGACTAAGCCTCTTCCACGAGCAAAACATGATCAGCACCAAGGCTCCATGGGTGTTAGAATCATTACAATGTAATCTAGATTATTGACTCTAGTGCAAGTGGGAGACTGAAGGAAATATGCCCTAGAGGCAATAATAAAGTTATTATTTATTTCCTCATAATCATGATAAATGTTTATTATTCATGCTAGAATTGTATTTACCGGAAACATAATACATGTGTGAATACATAGACAAACAAAGTGTCACTAGTATGCCTCTACTTGACTAGCTCGTTAATCAAAGATGGTTATGTTTCCTAACCATGAACAATGAGTTGTTATTTGATTAACGAGGTCACATCATTAGTAGAATGATCTGATTGACATGACCCATTCCATTAGCTTAGCACCCGATCGTTTAGTATGTTGCTATTGCTTTCTTCATGACTTATACATGTTCCTATGACTATGAGATTATGCAACTCCCGTTTACCGGAGGAACACTTTGGGTACTACCAAACGTCACAACGTAACTGGGTGATTATAAAGGAGTACTACAGGTGTCTCCAATGGTCGATGTTGGGTTGGCGTATTTCGAGATTAGGATTTGTCACTCCGATTGTCGGAGAGGTATCTCTGGGCCCTCTCGGTAATACACATCACATAAGCCTTGCAAGCATTACAACTAATATGTTAGTTGTGAGATGATGTATTACGGAACGAGTAAAGAGACTTGCCGGTAACGAGATTGAACTAGGTATTGGATACCGACGATCGAATCTCGGGCAAGTAACATACCGATGACAAAGGGAACAACGTATGTTGTTATGCGGTCTGACCGATAAAGATCTTCGTAGAATATGTAGGAGCCAATATGGGCATCCAGGTCCCGCTATTGGTTATTGACCGGAGACGTGTCTCGGTCATGTCTACATTGTTCTCGAACCCGTAGGGTCCGCACGCTTAAGGTTACGATGACAGTTATATTATGAGTTTATGCATTTTGATGTACCGAAGGTTGTTCGGAGTCCCGGATGTGATCACGGACATGACGAGGAGTCTCGAAATGGTCGAGACGTAAAGATTGATATATTGGAAGCCTATGTTTGGATATCGGAAGTGTTCCGGGTGAAATCGGGATTTTACCGGAATACCGAGAGGGTTACCGGAACCCCCCGGGAGCTATTTGGGCCATAGTGGGCCTTAGTGGAAAAGAGAGGTGGCCGGCCCCCTCCTCCTCTTTTCCCCTCCAAGGAATCCTAGTTGGACTAGGATTGGAGGGGGAATCCTACTCCCAGAGGGAGTAGGACTCTCCTGCGCCTCCCCCCCTTGGCCGGCCAGCCTCCCCTCCTCTCCTCCTTTATATACGGAGGCAGGGGCACCTCTAAACACACAAGTTGACACAAGTTGATCCACGCGATCGATTCCTTAGCCGTGTGCGGTGCCCCCTGCCACCATATTCCTCGATAATACTGTAGCGGAGTTTAGGCGAAGCCCTACTGCTGTAGTTCATCAAGATCGTCACCACGCCGTCGTGCTGACGGAACTCTTCCCCGACACTTTGCTGGATCGGAGTCCGGGGATCGTCATCGAGCTGAACGTGTGCTCGAACTCGGAGGTGCCGTAGTTTCGGTGCTTGATCGGTTGGATCGAGAAGACGTACGACTACTTCCTCTACGTCTTGTCATCGCTTCCGCAGTCGGTCTGCGTTGGGTACGTAGACAATACTCTCCCCTCGTTGCTATGCATCACATGATCTTGCGTGTGCGTAGGAATTTTTTTGAAATTACTACGAAACCCAACATTTCCAACACTCATCGTCACTTCCCCTCAACTAGTCTCTGTTTATCATGTAACTCCCGTTTCGAGTTACTAATCTTAGTAACCGAACAAGTATCAAATACTCAGGGGCTACTATAAACACTAGTAAGGCACACATCAATAATCTGTATATCAAATATACCCTTGTTCACTTTGCCATCCTTCTTATCTACCAAATATTCAGGGCATTTCCGCTTCCAGTGACCATTTTCTTTGCAGTGTAAGCACTCAGTTTCAGGCTTTGGTCCAACTTTGGTCTTCTTCACGGGAGTGACAACTTGCTTGTCATTCTACTTGAAGTTCCCTTTCTTTGCCTTTGCCCTTCTCTTGAAACTAGTGGTCTTGTCAATCATCAACACTTGATGCTCTTTCTTGATTTCTACCTTCGTCGATTTCAACATCATGAAGAGCTCGGGAATCGTTTTCGTCATCCCTTGCATACTATAGTTCATCACGAAGTTCTAGTAACTTAGTGATGGTGACTAGAGAATTCTATCACTCACTATCTTATCTGGAAGATTAACTCCCACTTGATTCAAGAGATTGAAGTACCCAGACAATCTGAGCACATGCTCACTAGTTGAGCGATTCTCCTCCATCTTTTAGCTATAGAACTTGTTGGAGACATCATATCTCTCAACTCGGGTATTTGCTTGAAATATTAACTTCAACTCCTGGAACATCTCATATGGTCCATGACGTTCAAAACGTCTTTGAAGTCCCGATTCTAAGCCGTTAAGCATGGTGCACTAAACTATCAAGTAGTCATCATATTGATGTAGCCAAACGTTCATAACGTCTGCATCTGCTCCTGTAATAGGTCTGTCACCTAGTGGTGCATCAAGAACATAATTCTTCTGTGCAGCAATGAGGATAAACCTCAGATCACGGATCCAATCCGCATCATTGCTACTAACATCTTTCAACACAGTTTCTCTGGGAACATATCAAAACAAACATATGAAAGCAACAACACGAGCTATTGATCTACAACATAATTTGCAAAATACTACCAGGACTAAGTTCATGATAAATTTAAGTTCAATTAATCATATTACTTAAGAACTCCCACTTAGACAGACATCTCTCTAGTCATCTAAGTGATCACGTGATCCAAATCAACTAAACCATAACCGATCATCACGTGAGATGGAGTAGTTTTCAATGGGGAACATCACTATGTTGATCATATCTACTATATGATTCACGCTCGACCTTTCGGTCTCCGTGTTTCGAGGCCATATCTGCATATGCTAGGCTCGTCAAGATTAACCTGAGTATTCCGCGTGTGCAAAACTGGCTTGCACCCGTTGTAGATGGACGTAGAGCTTATCACACCCGATCATCACGTGGTGTCTGGGCACGACGAACTTTGGCAACGGTGCATACTCAGAGAGATCATCTTAAAAGGCTACCGTCAATCAAAGCAAGATAAGATGCATAAAGGATAAACATCACATGCAATCAATATAAGTGATATGATATGGCCATCATCATCTTGTGCTTGTGATCTCCATCTCCGAAGCACCGTTGTGATCACCATCGTCACCGGCGCGACACCTTGATCTCCATCGTAGCATCGTTGTCGTTTACACCATCTATCTCTTCTACGACTATCGCTACCGCTTAGTGATAAAGTAAAGCAATTACAGGGCGTTTGCATTTCATTCAATAAAGCGACAACCATATGGCTCCTGCCAGTTGCCGATAACTTCGGTTACAAAACATGATCATCTCATACAATAAAATATAGCATCACGTCTTGGCCATATCACATCACAACATGCCCTGCAAAAACAAGTTAGACGTCCTCTACTTTGTTGTTGCAAATTTTATGTGGCTGCTACGGGCTTAAGCAAGAACCAATCTCACCTACGCATCAAAACCACAACGATAGTTTGTCAAGTTGATGCTGTTTTAACCTTCGCAAGGACCGGGCGTAGCCACACTCGGTTCAACTAAAGTTGGAGAAACTGACACCCGCTAGTCACCTGTGTGCAAAGCACGGCGGTAAAACCAGTCTCGCGTAAGCGTACGCATAATGTCGGTCCAGGCCGCTTCATCCAACAATACCGCGGAACCAAAGTATGACATGCTGGTAAGCAGTATGAATTATATCGCCCACAACTCACTTGTGTTCTACTCGTGCATATAACATCAAACCATAAAACCTAGGCTCGGATGCCACTGTTGGGGAACGTAGTAATTTCAAAAAAATTCCTACGCACACGCAAGATCATGGTGATGCATAGCAACGAGAGGGGAGAGTGTGTCCACGTACCCTTGTAGACCGAAAGCGGAAGCGTTATGACAACACGGTTGATGTAGTCGTACGTCTTCACGATCCGACCGATCCAAGCACCAAACGTACGGCACCTCCGTGTTCAGCACACGTTCAGCTCGATGACATCTCCCGGGCTTCAATCTAGCAAAGCGTCGGGGACGAGTTCCGTCAGCACGACGGCGTGGTGACAATGATGATGTTCTACCGACGCAGGGCTTCGCCTAAACTCCGCGACGATATGACCGAGGTGGAATATGGTGGAGGGGGGCACCGCACACGGCTAAGGAACGATCCGTAGATCAACTTGTCTGTCCATGGGGTGCCCCCCGCCCCCGTATATAAAGGAGCAAGGGGGGAGGCCGGCCGGCCCTTGGGGCGCGCCAAGGAGGGGGGGAGTCCTCCTCCTAGTGGGAGTAGGACTCCCCTTTCCTAGTCCAACTAGGAAGGAGGAAGGGGGAAGGAAAGAGGGGGAGAGGGAGAGGGAAAGAGGGGCCGCGCCCCCTCCCCTAGTCCAATTCGGACTCCCCTTGGGAGGGGGCGCGCCACCTCCTGGGCTGCTGCCCTCTCTCTCCCCTCAGGCCCACTAAGGCCCAATACTTCCCCGGGGGGTTCCGGTAACCCCTCCGGCACTTCGGTTTTCTCCGAAATCACCCGGAACACTTCCGGTGTCCGAATATAGTCGTCCAATATATCAATCTTTCAGTCTCGACCATTTCGAGACTCCTCGTCATGTTCGTGATCACATCCAGGACTCCGAACAAACTTCGGTACATCAAAACTTATAAACTCATAATAAAACTATCATCGAAACCTTAAGCGTGCGGACCCTACGGGTTCGAGAACTATGTAGACATGACCTAGAACTGTTTCCGGTCAATAACCAATAGTGGAACCTGGATGTTCATATTGGTTCCTACATATTCTACGAAGATCTTTATCGGTCAAACCGCATAACAACATACGTTGTTCCCTTTGTCATCGGTATGTTACTTGCCCGAGATTCGATCGTCGGTATCCAATACCTAGTTCAATCTCGTTACCGGCAAGTCTCTTTACTCGTTCCGTAATACATCATCCCCTAACTAACTCATTAGTTACAATGCTTGCAAGGCTTAAGTGATGTGTATTACCGAGAGGGCCTAGAGATACCTCTCCGACAATCAGAGTGACAAAACCTAATCTCGAATTACGCCAACCCAACATGTACCTTCAGAGACACCTGTAGAGCACCTTTATAATCACCCAGTTATGTTGTGACGTTTGGTAGCACACAAAGTGTTCCTCCGGTAAACGGGAGTTGCATAATCTCATAGTCATAGGAACATGTATAAGTCATGAAGAAAGCAATAGCAACATACTAAACGATCAAGTGCTAAGCTAACGGAATGGGTCAAGTCAATCACATCATTCTCCTAATGATGTGACCCCGTTAATCAAATAACAACTCATGTCTATGGTTAGGAAACTTAACCAACTTTGATTAACGAGCTAGTCAAGTAGAGGCATACTAGTGACACTATGTTTGTCTATGTATTCACACATGTATTATGTTTCCGGTTAATACAATTCTAGCATGAATAATAAACATTTATCATGAAATAAGGAAATAAATAATAACTTTATTATTGTCTCTAGGGCATATTTCCTTCAAGCTGCTCGTTGGGGTTTGCGGCCTGTCACAAGTGATCAGTCGTGGGGGTCGTACATGAGGTTTTCAAGCAATCCCAATAACCCATTGTTTGGTCAGCCGATGGTGTATGTGGAGTTCATTTCAGTCACTGATGTTGCCGGATGCAGTAGCAGGGGTGGTGAGGTTGAGTTGGCCATCACATCAGCCCTAGCATCGACCCATCGGAACCGACGGCGACCAGCCTGTGTCTGACACATGATATTGGTCTGCGGCCGTTGACATGAGTGAACACGTGGAGGGATTGCCGGAGGCGCTCGATGATGACGACTGATGAAGTCATGTACCTAGGGTAGGGTCATAGGCCTGATCTAAGTGCCCTACCCAAGGACAACCTTAGAAGAAACTGCCTTCCAGTCGACCAAGAGGGACTTCACTTGACGGACTCGAAGGACTCGACCATGAAGACTCACTCGACCACCAGGATGTCAAGAGCCACTCTGCATCCAAACGGTCTGTAATTAAGTAGTCTTTATGGCATTTAGGACACTTTATGGAAGGTGTTACCAGTAACGCCTAGACTTAATGTACTTTAAACCCCGCATTACTGAGGGCCGGAGGGGTCTGGCGGACACTATATAAGCCACCACCCTCCTTACTGTAAAGGGTTCGCACCCCTGTAATCCATACATTCATAATCCAGTCGACCGCCTCCGGGCTCCGAGACGTAGGGTTGTTACTTCCTCCGAGAAGGGCCTGAACTCATACATCCAGTGTCTTCACAACTGCTCCATAGCTAGGATCTTGCCTCTCCATACCTACCCCCCATTCTACTGTCAGGCTTAGAACCACGACAGTTGGCGCCCACCGTGGGGCAGGTGTCTTAGCGATTTTTGGAGAAGTTGCAATTTTTTCGATTACTTTCATCATGGTTGCTGGTGGAGTTTTGTTTGAGGGCCGCGAGATCCGTCTCGGCGCCCTCACCTTCATCGCCGACGACTCCGCTTGGCTCTAGGAGGCTCCACTCGACGTTGATGCGCTCCCCGTCCGCGGTGCGATGCATTTTCGCGCATGTGTCCGCGGCGTTCTGCTGCGGCAACCGTTGACTCCATATCGGTCGACTCCTCTATCGTCCACCCTCCCTGTCTCCCGCCAGCGCAAGCGCTCTGGTCGTTCGAGGCTCCAGCGGTGGGTGCGGCACACGGTGGCTCGCCAGATGGCCACCACCCAAGTTGCGGCAATCGAGCCCGACGAGTCCCTCTACGGCCTGTTCGATCTGTCGAAAGGGCTCCGTAGAGACTGCATCCGAGTGCGATAGCAGTGATCCAGCGGCGGAGGTCTTGATGGCCAACGGAACTCACAGCCCTCCCGGTTTCCCCCGTGAGGACGGGGTAGACAATGGAGGCGACCCCGCTCAAGTCCATGAGGAGTACCAGCCCGAGCCACTTAATTCCCTGCAAAGGGAAGAACTTCGCCGCAGGAACATGGATGCCCTGCATACTCCCATCGCGGGAGAAACCCCCGAGGCTCGCGCCTTGGAGGAGGCACGTTTGGCCAACTTGGCTGAACCCACTCGTCTGGAGAACCTTCAGCGAGCACTCGACGAGCGCGCGCGGCAATGAGTACCCAACTGCAGTCGACGTCAACTCTTCCCGCCGACTCAGGTATATCGAACCCCGATTCAGAATTTAGCAGCTGCAACCCGCATAGCAGAGTCCATTCAGCCCTCTCAGTCGGAGGCTGGCAGAGGCTTGATGCAGATCAGAGATTTGCTCCGGGCAGCAGGAGATCAGAATTCAGCCGTGTCGCAGTCACGCAACAGAATTCACAGTCGATCCATCGCTGCGAATACGGTTCAGTCGGCTCACAGTCCCAGATCGCCTCCGCGGCGTGAAGGACGTGAGAATCGACGGGATCAATATGTTGACCGATACGATCGTGATGATAGGCGTCGAGTGCCCACTCCTCCCCCGAGGGGTGGGTCTTACGCTCCTCGGCAGCAAGATGACAGGCGTCAACTCAGTGTGGGGCGAAGAGCTCCGGTCGACCCCCGGGAACCAGGCTTCGACGCGCGATCCATCATCGTGCAAGGCTTGGTCGATCGGAACAGGGCTCATCGAGGTGGCCCCGACAGAGACGCGCCCACTAGCAGCCGAGTGCATGTTTCAGGTCCGGAATGTTTCAGCAGGGCTATCAGAGCCGCGGTGATTCCCCCCAACTTCAGGTTGGCAACTGGAGTAAGCAAGTTCACCGGTGAGTCTAAGCCTGAAACTTGGCTTGAGGACTACCGAGTGGCTGTACAGATCGGCGGTGGGAATGACGAGGTGGCCATGAAGCATTTGCCACTTATGTTGGAAGGTTCGGCCAGAGCGTGGTTGAATCAGTTAACACCAAGCAGCATTTACACTTGGGAAGATCTTTCCCGAGTGTTCGTTAGAACATTTGAGGGAACTTGCAAGCGACCAGCCGGATTGACAGAGCTGCAAGTTTGCGTGCAGAAGTCGAATGAAACCTTAAGAGAGTATATTCAGAGATGGATCACTTTGCATCATACCGTGGAGAACGTGTCTGATCATCAGGCAGTCTGCGCCTTCAAGGATGGTGTTAAAAACAGAGAATTAAGTTTGAAGTTTGGGCGGACCGGAGATATGACCCTGAGTCGAATGATGGAAATTGCCACCAAGTACGCCAATGGTGAAGAGGAAGACCGACTCCGAAGCGGCAAGTACAAGCCGAGTCAGTCGGAGAAGGGAAACTCCAGTCGGAAGCAGAAGCGGAAGGCCGAACCAGCGGCTCCTGGAGAGGCTCTGGCCGTGACTCAGGGCAAGTCCAAGGGAAAACCCAAAGGATCCTGGAACCCCAAGAAGGTGAAGGATAAAGAAGTAAATGACGTGATGGATATGCCGTGTCACATCCACACGAAGAAAGACGAAGAGGGTAATATCATCTACCCGAAGCATACCACTCGCCAGTGTCGACTCCTGATCCAGCAGTTCCAAGGTAAACAGCCCAAGGACAAGGAAAAAGAGTCGGACAAAGCTGAAGATAAGGAGGACAGTGAGGGAGGATATCCCCATGTTGACTCCACTCTGATGATCTTTGCGGATGTGGAAAGCAAGAGCTGACTGAAGGTTATTAACCGTGAGGTGAACATGGTCGCCCCGACGACATCCAGTTATCTGAGATGGTCCCAAACTCCCATTACATTCGACCAGTCTGACCACCCGACTCATATAGCCACCCCTGGGAGGCAAGCTTTGGTGGTCGACCCGGTCGTCGAAGGCACTCGACTGACGAAGGTGCTAATGGATGGTGATAGTGGACTGAACTTATTGTATGCGGACACGCTGAAAGGAATGGGCATTCCGATGTCCCGACTGAGCACCAGTAACATGAGTTTTCATGGAGTTATACCAGGAAAGAAAGCCGAGTCACTCGGCCAAATAGCTCTGGACGTGGTGTTCGGTGACTCGAAGCATTTCCGCAAAGAGAAGCTGACGTTTGAAGTAGTAGATTTTCAGAGCGCTTACCACGCTATTTTGGGGAGACCAGCTTATGCATGGTTCATGGCTCGACCAATGTACGTGTACCTCGAACTGAATATGCCCGGCCCCAAAGGTGTGATCACTGTCACTGGTGATCGGAAAAAAGCAGAAGAATGTTTCCAGAAAGGCTCAAAGATTGCCGATTCCCAGGTGACAGCGGTCGAGCTAGAAGGCTATAAGAAAAATGCAGATCCGGGTGATTTGTTGCGAGCCAAGAAGCCTGCTACAGAGTCAGCATGTCATTCGTCCGGTGAGACGAAGCCCGTTCACATCCACCCGACTGACCCCAGTGCAGCTCCGACCCATATCTCCACAACACTCGACCCTAAATAGGAAGAAGTGCTCATCCAGTTCCTCCGTGAGAACTGGGACATCTTTGCATGGAAGCCTGCTGACATGCCGGGTGTTCCCAGGGGACTGGCTGAGCATCGCCTTAGAGTCGACTCAGCAGCAAAACCAGTCAAGGAACATCTTTGGCGGTCCGCCGTCCAGAAGAGAAAAGCAATTGGTGAGGAAGTGGCTCGACTATTGGGGGCAGGATTTATCCGAGAGATATACCACTCCGAGTGGCTCGCCAATGTCATCATGGTTCCCAAGAAGGACAAGTCACTCCGCATGTGCATTGATTTCAAACACATCAATCGGGCCTGCCCGAAAGATCATTTTCCTCTCCCTCGCATTGATCAAATTGTTGACTCGACTGCGGGATGCGAGAGATTGTCTTTTCTAGACGCCTATTCCGGGTACCATCAGATCCGTCTGTACGGAGCCGATGAGATAAAAACAGCTTTCATCACTCCATTCGGGTGCTTCTGCTATATCACCATGCCATTCGGCCTCAAGAATGCCGGAGCCACGTTCATGCGAATGATTCAGAAGTGTTTGCTCACTCAAATCAGTCGGAATGTGGAAGCGTACATGGATGATATCGTGGTCAAGTCGCAAAAGGGTTCCGACCTGCTGACTGACCTCGCCGAAACATTTGCCAACCTCAGGAGGTATGATATCAAGCTCAATCCATCAAAGTGCACATTCGGAGTTCCTGGTGGCAAGTTACTCGGTTTTCTCGTTTCCGAACGAGGAATCGACGCTAACCCAGAAAAAATCGGCACTATACTCCGAATGAAACGCCCCGTGCGGGTGCACGATGTCCAGAAGCTTACTGGATGCTTGGCCGCATTAAGTCGATTCATCTCACGACTCGGTGAAAATGCATTGCCTCTTTACCGACTGATGAAGAAGGCAGACAAGTTCGAGTGGACTCCAGAAGCTGATGCAGCGTTTGCCGAGCTAAAAGCTCTGCTCTCCACCCAGCCGGTGCTTGCTGCTCCAATCAGCAAAGAGCCTCTGTTGCTTTATATTGCAGCCACAGGACAAGTCGTCAATACAGTACTTACGGTCGAGCGGGAAGAAGAAGGGAAAGCCTTCAAAGTTCAGCGCCCAGTGTACTATCTGTCTGAAGTTTTGACTCCATCAAAGCAAAGATATCCTCATTATCAGAAGCTTGTGTATGGGATCTACATGACCACGAAGAAGGTTGCTCATTACTTCTATGATCATTCCATTACAGTCGTCAGCGATGCTCCACTTTCAGAGATTCTGCACAACAGAGATGCAACTGGTCGAGTGGCCAAATGGGCAATTGAACTCCTTCCCCTTGATATCAAGTTTGAGGCAAAGAAAGCCATTAAGTCCCAAGCAATAGCAGATTTCCTTGCTGAGTGGATTGAACAACAGCAGCCGACTCAAGTTCACTCGGAGCATTGGACCATGTTCTTTGATGGCTCTAAGATGTTGAATGGTTCCGGTGCTGGGGTTGTCCTGGTTTCCCACAGAGGAGATAAGCTCAGATATGTGCTCCAGATTCACTTTGATTCCTCCAACAATGAGGCAGAATACGAGGCCCTTTTGTATGGGTTGCGCATGGCCATTTCACTCGGCGTCCGTCGCCTTATGGTTTATGGCGACTCAGATTTGGTGGTCAACCAAGTGATGAAGGAGTGGGACGTTAGAAGCCCAGCCATGACTGGATACTGCAATGCAGTGAGGAAGCTGGAAAAGAAGTTTGAGGGGTTAGAGCTTCATCATGTACCCCGACTAAAAAATCAAGCAGCTGATGATTTGGCAAAGATAGGCTCCAAGAGAGAAGCCATTCCCAGTGGTGTGTTCTTGGAACATATCCATACTCCATCAGTCAAAGAAGATCCTTTCACCAAAGAAGCTCCGCAGCCCAAGAGTGCCACAGATCCGACTGAGGTTGAGGTCCCAGCAGTGGTCGACTTGGTCATGCAGGTTTTAGTGATCACTCCCGACTGGACAGTTCCATACATCGCGTATATCCTGAGAAAAGAGCTCCCGGAGGACGAGGAAGAGGCTCGACAGATCGTCCGTTGATCCAAGGCCTTTATTGTGATCAAAGGACAGTTGTACAGAGAGAGCGTGACTGGAGTCGGTCAGAAGTGCATAACGCCAGAAGAAGGTCGAATAATCCTTGATGACATCCACTCGGGGACCTGTGGCCATCATGCGTCCTCTTGGACCATCGTGGCCAAAGCATACCGAGCTGGATTTTACTGGCCAAGGGCGAATGAAATGGCAAAGGAAATAGTGGACAAATGCGAGGGGTGTCAGTTTTACTCCAACATGTCACACAAGCCTGCATCAGCTCTGAAGACCATACCACTCGTCTGGCCCTTCACGGTATGGGGGCTGGATATGGTGGGCCCCTTGAGGACAGGTCGAAGCGGTTTCACGCATGTACTGGTGGCAGTTGACAAGTTCACCAAGTGGATTGAGGCTAAACCCATCAAGAACCTTGACGCCGGTACTATTGTCAGCTTCACCAGGGAACTGATATTCAGATATGGAGTCCCGCACAGCATTATCACAGACAATGGATCAAACTTCGATTCGGAGGAATTCAGAGCATTTTGCACATCTCAAGGCACACGAGTCGACTACGCTTCGGTCGCCCATCCACAGTCGAATGGACAAGCGGAGCGAGCCAATGGCTTGATCCTCAAAGGGTTGAAACCCCGACTGATGCGTGACCTTAAGCATGCTGCTGGAGCATGGGTCGATGAACTTCCCTCGGTGCTTTGGGGTCTAAGGACCACGCCTAATCGGTCGACCGGAAGGACTCCATTCTTCTTGGTCTATGGAGCTAAAGCGGTCTTGCCGAGTGATCTACTCCACAATGCTCCTCGAGTTGAGCTCTACAACGAGGCTGAAGCGGAACAAGCGCGGCAAGATGCAGTCGACCTTCTAGAAGAAGAAAGGGAGATGGCTCTGATCCGATCGACCATCTACCAACAAGACTTGCGTCACTTCCACGCTAGAAACATGAAGAGTCGAGCCTTCCAGGAAGGAGATTTGGTTCTCCGAGTGGATCAGCAGAAACAACACAGGCTTGCTCCTTCTTGGGAAGGACCCTTCATCGTCACCAAGGTTCTCCACAATGGAGCGTACCGTCTCTACAACGTCAAGCACAATATCGACGAGCCCCGAGCTTGGAACATGGAGCTACTCCGCCCATTTTACACTTAAATTTTCACTCGGATGAGATGTAATGAAAGTACTTCTGTAGTTCATGTTTTGCAAGATAACAGTGTCATAATTTCCCCAATGATTTTTGTCACTTTTATTTGATCAGTAAAATTTCCCCTCAGTGGGTGGCTTAGCTGCGAATCCGTTTCTCCTAAGTTTGTAAAAAAATCCTTACAGAGTGGCGAGCCAGCCTCCCACTCGGGGGCTTAGCTGCGAATCCGTTTCGCCTAAGTTTCAATAAAATCCTACCGAGTGGTGAGCCAGACTCCCACTTGGGGGCTTAGCTGCAGTCCAAGTACTCGCCTAAGTTTCAATAAAATCCTACCGAGTGGTGAGCCAGACTCCCACTCAGGGGCTTAGCTGCAGTCCGAGTACTCGCCTAAGTTTCAATAAAATCCTACCGAGGGGTGAGCCAGACTCCCACCCGGGGGCTTAGCTGCAGTCCAAGTACTCGCCTAAGTTTCAAATTCAATGTGCGGTCGCAAAGAGGACGAGGTGCAGGTCGACTGCGACCCTCTCCTCCGAGCTACGCCACAAGTACAACATGCGGTTGCAAGGAAGACGAGGTACAGGTTGACTGCGACCCTCTCCTCCGAGCTATGCCACAAGTACAACGTGCGGTAGCAAGGAAGACGAGGTGCAGGTCGACTGCGACCCTCTCCTCCGAGCTACGCCACAAGTACAACCTGCGTTAGCAAGGAAGACGAGGTACAGGTCGACTGCGACCCTCTCCTCCGAGCTACGCCACAAGTACAACGTGCAGTCGCAAGAAGGACGAGGTGCAGGTCTACTGCGACCCTCTCCTTCGAGCTATGCCACAAGTACAACGTAAAAATCCTACCGAGTGGAGAGCATACCTCCCACTCGGGGGCTTAGCTGCAGCCCAGTGCTCGCCTAAGTTATTAAAATCCTACCGAGTGGAGAGCAGACCTCCCACTCGGGGGCTTAGCTGCAGCCCAGTGCTCTCCTAAGTTATAAAAATCCTACCGAGTGGAGAGCAGACCTCCCACTCGGGGGCTTAGCTGCAGCCCAGTGCTCGCCTAAGTTATAAAAATCCTACCGAGTGGAGAGCAAACCTCCCACTCGGAGGCTTAGCTGCAGCCCAGTGCTCGCCTAAGTTATAAAAATCCTACCGAGTGTAGAACATACCTCCCAATCGGAGGCTTAGCTGCAGCCCAGTGCTCGCCTAAGTTCTGAAAATCCTACCGAGTGGAGAGCAGACCTCCCACTCGGGGGCTTAGCTGCAGCCCAGTGCTCGCCTAAGTTCTGAAAATCCTACCGAGTGGAGAGCAGACCTCCCACTCGGGGGCTTATCTACAGCCCAGTGCTCGCCTAAGTTTTGAAAATCCTACCGAGTGAAGAGCACGCCTCCCACTCGGAGGCTTAGCCGCAGCCCAGTGCCTGCCTAAGTGAATTGGGGAACAAGTCGATTGCAATAAAGCACCTCGCTTTAACCTGCAAAAGACATCTCAAACCAAATGCAAGCATATTCAAACGTCGAATTCAAGTTCGGATAAATTCCTAACGCAACCGAAAGTGCTCAGGCGGTAGGCCTGTTAAGGTTTGTCGGTTACAAAATCACTTGGCATACCGAGGCAAATTTAAAGTGTCGAGCTCAAGAAGTTTTTTACCCCTCCTGTGGAGGGCTAGAAGGTGCAACAAACTCATCAAGGTCAATTCCATCCGCGATCCGAGTGGCAGCGGCGATGAAAGTCTCCATGAAAGACCGGAAATCATGCTTCTTGGTGTTAGCCACCCGAAGAGCCGCCAACTTGTCCTCTCGTGCATCCTTGCAATGGACTCGGGCCAGACACAGAGCGACATCTGCACCGCACCTGGAAGAAGACTTCTTCCACTCCTGCACTCGACCAGGGACTGTGTTTAGTCGAGTCATCAGAGACTCGAGGTCGTTCTGGAGCATCTCCCTGGGCCAGAGCGTAGTGTCAATGCGGGAAGTGGCGACCTTCAGCCTTGCGAGATAATCAATGACAACAGCAACACGAGACTCGAGCCGGAACACGTTCATGGCGACTTCATCATTCACCGGAGAGTTGATGGGGTCCAGGTTTGGTTCCAGTCGACCAGTCTCCTCTTCAAAGTTTTGGCAAAATTCTGCAAACACAACCACCAAGACAAGAGAACAGTCGATGGAAAGATCACTGTAAAAATACTTGCTTGGTGCAAAGGTTTACCTTCGAGCATGAGGAATAGCTTCTTGGCGAGTCCGCCCAGATAAGCCTCCAGATCTTTCTTCTTCCCGACCAACTCACTAGCTTTGTCATTCAGGGAAATCTTGTCACTTTTCAGTCGACTCACTTCTTTATTGTCAATATCAAGAGCATCTTTCAGATTGGTGTTTTCTTCTTCAAGCCTGGTGACCGAAGCCAACTTCTCGTCTGCGAGCTTGGTCTTCTCTAAAGCTGTCTTCTGCATCTCAGCTAGCTCAAGGTCTTTCTTCTTCTGGGCCTCCTTCACTTTTCCTGGAAAGTTACAGCAAGACCAGACTTTGAAACAAATGAGGGGCAAAAGCAGTCGTCGAGGCCTCACCAAACATACCTTTGGTCTCCTCCTTTGCCTTCGCCAAATTCTTCTGGACCAGCTTCAGATCAAGCTCGAGTTGGATATGTTTGTTCTCCAACTCGGTGTAACGAGCCGCCAGGTCATAGGATTTCTACGAAGAACCAATCGACAAAATGTCAAAGATAATTCACTTCCGAGTGACTAAGGAAAAATCATACGTTTCTAAGACTACAGCCGAATACAAACATTCGACCGTAGTCTCGGGGACTACACCCAGTGGGTGCACTCAGCGTGCCCCCACTAGTTCTAAAAAAACACAGAAAGTGTTCTTCAGACTGTAGTCAACTGCCAGCAGTCGACCACAGTCTCGGGGACTACACCCAGTGGGTGCACTCAGCATGCCCCCACCGGTCTGAAAATCCATTCAACCTAATCGAATGAAGGAAAAATTCAAGACATAAAGACTATGGTCGACTGCCAGCAGTCCACCATAGCCTTGGGGACTACATCCAGTGGGTGCACTCAGCATGCTCCCACTAGTTCGGAATTTCAATCGACACACCCAGTGGGTGTACGACAATCACTAAGAATTTCGGAAAAGAAGAATCATCAGACATCATATCCTAACAGAACAGGCGGTGATCGACTGACCTGAACGTTACTCTGGAGAGCGGAACTGGCGTCGTAGGCTGCCTGGCTAGCCTCCCAGATGGCCTTCACCTGTTCCATCATGACTCCCGCCTGGCGTATCGCTTCTTTTGCAGCACTGGCTTGGTCCTCTAGGACGTAGTGGGTCGAGAAGAGTGAAGGCTGCGCAGCACTCGACGATGCGGGGTGAGCACTCGTCAACGGCACCGCGAAAGATACGGTGGGCCGAGTGGTGTTCTCCCCCTCCGCAACCAGTGTCTCGGGTGCTGGCACGTCCTGAGTCACCCTGCCAGCAGACGCTTTCCTGCTCCTCCTTTGCTTCAGTGGTTCCTCATCGTCGTCGTCGTCAGGAAGGGTGATAACGACATTGGATGGAGCTACAGAAAAGAATCAGAATTAGAGACTAAGAGCCAATCGACTAAAAGACGGAATTACGAGAGTCATACCAGGTCTTGAAGTGGCAGCGTCTTCCATCTCATGATCGTCAGCCCTAGCTGAGGTATCAGAAGTAGCAGCACTGCGATTCCAAAAGACAGTCGGTTGATTTATGAGTCGACCAAAGATAAGTTCATGGGGAACGGAAAAACTCAAGCAACATCATTACCCTGAGATAGTGGGGATCACCATCTTCATCTTCGGCAAGACCTTGGCCGACTTCGACGGAGCCACCTTGGATTGCTTCAGGGCTTTCTCAGTCGGGCCCGGAGAAGTGGTTCGAGGGCGCTTGGTCGACTGAGCGACGGTTGCGACCCCCTTATCACGCTCGGTGGCATGGTCATGGATGAGCTTTGAGCGTCTCTCCGAGCGAGGCGGTGCAATTTCCTCCTCCTCCTCCTCTTCTTCCTCCCCATCAGAGTCATCACCATCATCGTCATCAGCGGCATCCGAATCCCAATCCTCTTGACTTTCGCCTCCACTTCCTTCCTCCTCTTCAGTCGGCGTCTACGCTCCATTGGGCATTGAGTATAGTTCGGTGAGGGCCTGACAGACAACAAGACAAAGATAAATCGACCAATTTGCAGTGAAAGCAGAATAAGTATGGCAAGATTACAATTGGGGATAAATTGAGCATACCTTGTCTCGAGTGCTAGAATGGTCGAGTGGCGGAATCCTCCTGGCTCCTCGAGGGTTGTCTTTATTCCCTATGACCGCGGCCATCCACCTTTCCAGTGTGGAGTCGTTGACTGCTTCTGGATGGACCCGAGTTTCATCCTCGGTTCCACAGTACAGCCACATACAATGGCCTCGATACTGAAGTGGTTGGATGCGTCGCCTAAGGAAGACCTCCAGAAGGTCCATACCCGTCACTCCTTCCCGAACTAGCTGGACCACACGCTCCATCAACATCTTCACTTGGGCTTTCTCCTCAGGGAGCACCTTCAGAGAAGAGGGTTTGCTTGCTCGGTCCATGGTAAACGGAGGGAGACCACTCGACTGCCCCGGCGTCGACTCGTTTTGGCAGTAGAACCAAGTCGACTGCCATCCTCTGACCGACTCAGGAAGGGTCATGGCCGGAAAAGTACTCTTGCTCCTCATCTGAATCCCAAGACCCCCGCACATCTGGATAACCTTAGTCCTATCATCGTCTGGACTCGCCTTTTTCACTGTCTGAGAACGACAAGTGAATATGTGCTTGAACAGACCCCAGTGCGGTCAGCAGCCCAGGAAGTTCGCGCACATGGACACAAAGGCAGCCAGGTAGGCGATGGAATTCGGATTAAAGTGGTGGAGTTGCGCCCAAAGAAATTCAAGAAACCACGAAAGAAAACACTCGGAGGCAGAGAGAACCCACGGTCGATGTGGGTAGCCAGAAGAACACACTCACCCTCTTCCGGCTGCGGTTGCCACTCGTTCCCCGGGAGCCTCGCTGCCCCGTGGGGAATCAAACCCTCGTTGGCCATCTCAGTGAGATCCTTCTCGGTGATGGTCGACCGGATCCAATCTCCTTGGACCCAGCCATGTGGCAGGCGGGACCTTGACGAGGATCCGCCCCGACTGGTCGCTCTCCCTTTCGCCTTCCCCGTTGCCGTCGCCTTCTTCGCGCGCTCCAAAGCCGCTGTTTTCTCCTTCACCATTGTTGCCGGTGAAGCGCGCGAGGAGTGGTTGGGCGGAGGCGAGAGCAGGCGCGGTGGGCGGAGGCGGAGAGGACAGAAGGAGAAGTGGGGAGGTACTGTTCAAAAAACCCTCGCCGGGCGCACTTTATAAGGGCACTTTCGAGTGGATGACAGGTGGGCCCAGGCAATCCAACCACATCCCGAAACAGTCGCGCGTACGCGATACGTGGCGAAAAAGACAGCGCGAGAATCGAGGCGTCTATGCCCTGTCCCATCCGAGCGCCGCGGTCCGCCCCGCTTCGCGCGCTTCCTGAAAATTCGGATCCCACAAAATCCGCTAACAGCAGATCGGTCTGACAGGCGAGAGATTTCCTGCGATCCGTCGCTCGGAAATTACTAAGTTCAAAAGTTCACTCGACGAGAGAAAAGAATGGATCAAGGCGACTGAAAGAAAAGTTGCTGTTATCAACGAAGAGATTATTGGTCCAAGATGATACATGTCCAGAACACAAAAGCAGATCAGAAATATTATCAACTCCTTCTTCACTCAAACCTCGATCCATTCGGGGGCTAATGATGAAGTCATGTACCTAGGTTAGGGTCATAGGCCTGATCTAAGTGCCCTACCCAAGGACACCCTTAGAAGAAACTGCCTTCCAGTTGACCAAGAGGGACTTCACTCGACGGACTCGAAGGACTCGACCATGAAGACTCACTCGACCACCAGGAGGTCAAGAGCCACTCTGCATCCAAACGGTCTGTAATTAAGTAGTCTTTATGGCATTTAGGACACTTTATGTAAGGCGTTACCAGTAACGCCTAGACTTAATGTACTTTAAACCCCGCATAACTGAGGGCTGTAGGGGTCTGGCGGACACTATATAAGCCACCCCCCTCCTCAGTGGAAAGGGTTCGCACCCCTGTAATCCATACATTCATAATCCAGTCGACCGCCTCCGGGCTCCGAGACGTGGGGCTGTTACTTCCCCCGAGAAGGGCCTGAACTCGTACATCCAGTGTCTTCACAACTGCTCCATAGCTAGGATCTTGCCTCTCCATACCTATGTGACGCCCGGGTAATTAAGCTACAGTAATCCCCGCTAATGATGCCACGTCACCTCGGTTACTGTGGATAAACTCGCGTTGGTTCGGAACCTAGTTCGAATTTCAAATTCAAAATCGAGCAAACAATAAAAGTTTTCAAATATTAAAATTTAAATGTTCGGAGTGAACCAAATAATACATAGGTAATTATGGTGATGAAACCACATTTTTATAAAAAGTTTAAATGCTCAAAAGAAAATAAAACAGCAGCATAACAATTATTTTAAATGCTTTTAAATACTAAACAAATGTTAATCTAGTTTATATAATCACCAAACTTTTTGGAGTAGGTGGCCTATGTTGTTATGCTAATTTAGGAGTAGGAGTTATATTTTTGTAAAGCTGTTTCGCTAACTAAAATAAATAAAATAGAAAAGGAAAATAATAAAAACAAAAGAAAACAAAAGAAATTAAAAGCCCCTCCCCCCCCTCACTGGGCCTCGGCCCAGCTGGCCATCCAACTGGGCCAACCCACCTAGCCCAGCCGGCCCACCCTCGGCTATAACCCCCCCCCCCCCCGCTACCAGAAACCCTAACCCCATTCCCCCACTCCCCCCCCGATCCCCTTTCTCCCCCTCGCGCCGATCCGGATCGGCCCCCGCCCGATCCCGGTCCCCCTCGTCCTCCCCTCATCGCCGGCGGCCCCCGCCACCCCGACACCGGTCACCTCCGACCCCCCTGCGCCCCTCGCCGCCGTCCGGACCCCCCTCCACACCGTCGCTCCACGCGCGGGGCACCCGCCGCCGCGGGATCGTCCCCGACCTCCCCCGCCTCACCGGACCCCCTCCCCGACGCCGGCGGCCGCCTCCCCGACTCCCTCCTCGCCGGTCGCCTCCAAGCTCCACCGCGCCCGCCTCCTAGACCCCGCGGACCCCTTGTGAGCCTCGCCTCCTCCCTTTCGCCCCCTTACGCCCGAGTTCCGGGCGACGCAAGCCCCACCTCGCCTCCTGTCGCCGGCGCTCCTGGCCTCCTCGTCGCACGCCCTGGCGACGCCCGCCGTTGCCTGCGGCCGCGGCCATGTCCGCACGCCCCGCCTCTGTCCCGCCGCCTCGGGCGCCGGCCCGCGTCCGCACTGGCCGCCGTGGCCTCGCTGCCGCCGGGCATAGCCCTGGCCGGCCTCGCCTCCCCTCGCGTGGTGGGCGCCTTGGGTGCGCCCCGTACCCACACGCCCGTAACCGCCCGCCCACTCACGGGGCTCCGCCCCCAGCAACCACGCCCGAACCCGATAGGCCCCTGGGGCCTATGACAGATGGGCCCCATGCCCATAACGTTTATAAAAAAAAGAGGGGAATTAAATATAAAAATAATAAATAAAAATGATTTAATAAAATTAATAATTAATTAATTAATTATCTAATGAATTAATTAAGTTAATTAATCCGGTTTAATTGATTTAATTAACTAGTTAGGTTAATTAGATAGTAATTAAATTAACTAATCTATAATTAACCTAAACAGCGAATGACATGTGGGTCCCACTGGACCCACATGTCAGGTTGACTCAGTCAACCCTGTTGACTGCTGACGTCAGCATGACATCATGCTGACGTCATAAATACATTTTTTCGAATTAATTAAATAAATAATTAAATTCCAAAATTGTTAAAATCTTTTAAAAATCATATCTTTTAATCCGTAACTCGGATTAAAATACTTTCTACATGAAAGTTGCTCAGAACAACGAGACGAACCCGGATACGCATCCCGTTCATCCACCACACACCTCTAACATACCAAACACGCAACTTTCCCCTCCGGTTCATCTGTCCGAAAACGCGAAACCCCGGGGATACTTTCCCGGATGTTTCCCCCTTCACCGGCATCGCCTATCCCTACGTTAGGACACCCCTAGCACAACGTATTGCCGCGTCTTGCTTTGTGTTACATTTGATTGCTTTGTTATTTATTGTGTTCCCCCTCCGTTACTCCTTTCCGGTAGACTCCGAGACCGACGCTGCTGCTGACCAGTTCGACTACGGAGTTGACGACCCCTCTCTCTTGCCAGAGCAACCAGGCAAGCCCCCCCCTTGATCACCAGATATCGCCTATTCTACTCTATACTGCTTGCATTAGAGTAGTGTAGCATGTTACTGCTTTCCGATAATCCTATTCTGATGCATAGCCTGTCATTGCTGCTACAGTCATTGATACCTTACCCGCAATCCTAAATGCTTAGTATAGGATGCTAGTTTATCATCATTGGCCCTACATTCTTGTCAGTCTGCCTTGCTATACTATCGGGCCGTGATCACTTGGGAGGTGATCACGGGTATATACTATACATACATACATACTATACAGATGGTGACTAAAGTCGGGTCAGCTCATTGAGTACCCGCAAGTGATTCTGACGAGGGGGCTGAAAGGACAGGTGGCTCCATCCCGGTAGAGGTGGGCCTGGGTTCCCGACGGCCCTCGACTGTTACTTTGTGGCGGAGCGACAGGGCAGGTTGAGACCACCTAGGAGACAGGTGGGCCTGGCCCTGTTCGGCGTTCGCGGATACTTAACACGCTTAACGAGATCTTGGTATTTGATCTGAGTCGGCTACGAACCTATACGCACTAACCATCTACGTGGGAGTAGTTATGGGTATCCCGACGTCGTGGTATCAGCCGAAGCCCTTCAGACGTCAGCGACGGAGCGGCGCGCGCCGGATTGGAACGTAAGCCTGCTCTTGTATTAAGGGGGCTAGTTCTGCTTTCGGCCGCGTACGCAACGTGCAGGTGTGCTATGGGCGATGGGCCCAGACCCCTGTGCGCTTAGGTTTAGACCGGCGTGCTGGCCTCTCTGTTGAGCCTAGGTTGGGCTGCGACGTGTTGATCTTCCGCGGCCGGGCATGACCCAGGAAAGTGTGTCCGGCCAAATGGGATCGAGCGTGTTGGGGAATGTGGTGCACCCCTGCAGGGAAGTTAATCTATTCGAATAGCCGTGATCTTCGGTAACAGGACGACTTGGAGTTGTACCTTGACCTTATGACAACTAGAACCGGATACTTAATAAAACACACCCTTCCAAGTTCCACAGACAACCCGGTGATCGCTTTTCTACAGGGCGACGAGGAGAGGATCGCCGGGTAGGATTATGCTACTGCGATGCTACTGGAGATGCTACTTGGAGATGCTACTTGGAGATACTACTTGGAGGACTTCAATCTACTCTCTTTTACATGCTGCAAGACGGAGGCTGCCAGAAGCGTAGTCTTCGACAGGAATAGCTATCCCCCTCTTATTCTGGCATTCTGCAGTTCAGTCCACCGATATGGCCCTTTACACATATACCCATGCATATGTAGTATAGTTCCTTGCTTGCGAGTACTTTGGATGAGTACTCACGGTTGCTTTCTCCCCCCTTTTCCCCCTTTCCTTTCTTTCTGGTTGTCGTAACCAGATGCTGGAGTCCAGGAGCCAAACGCCGCCGTTAACGACCACTACTACACTGGAGGTGCCTACTACTACGTGCAGCCCGCTGACGACGACCAGGAGTAGTTAGGAGGATCCCAGGCAGGAGGCCTGCGCCTCTTTCGATCTGTATCCCAGTTTGTGCTAGCCTTCTTAAGGCAAACTTGTTTAACTTATGTCTGTACTCAGATATTGTTGCTTCCGCTGACTCGTCTATGATCGAGCACTTGTATTCGAGCCCTCGAGGCCCCTGGCTTGTATTATGATGCTTGTATGACTTATTTTATTTGTAGAGTTGTGTTGTGATATCTTCCCGTGAGTCCCTAATCTTGATCGTACACATTTGCGTGCATGATTAGTGTATGATTGAATCGGGGGCGTCACAAGTTGGTATCAGAGCCGACTGCCTGTAGGAATCCCCTTTCCAACTCCTTGGCCGAAGTCGAGTCTAGACTTTACAAAACTTTTACTAACATGGCTGTGCGGCCCATGGGCCCACGTCGCCATTGGGTGGTATTAGGATCTTTTACTCCTCGATCTTTACTCTGGGATTCTGAACTCTCTTCTATTCGGGTTAAACGATTTTGCTAAAAACAAAACTAACTTTAGGTTCCCGCAAGTACTTTCTCCCGGAGAGCCCCTCACTTCAGATGACCGTCTGCTAACCAGAAGATTCCGAAGATACTCTACGATGTGCTCTCGAGACTATGTGCCATCGCTTTTGCAATTCACTTCCATCGATAAATCCCTCTGGATAACTACTTACACCTATCATTCATATTGTCATCCCCAGTTGCTCTTGTTATTACAAGATGTCCTGAAATACTCTTCGTTATTCCGAGAATTCTTTACGCTTACTGCCCTGCAGTTCCTTGCTGCATGAATACCCCTACGGATAATTACTCGCGCTTGCCGAGTATCCGCTCATCCCCAGTTGTTCATGTGTTTCACAAAAGTCTTTAAAATAATATTCGATCTTCCTAAAATCCTCTGGAGCCTTTGGCTCTTGAAATTTTTGCTTGCTTGCATTATGGTTAATCCCATAAGTCTCGTAGTCTTATGGACATTCCTTGTCATTATCATTTTGAGTCTGTTGACTCAATATGTTTGCGAATACACGCAATCATTATTGATCCTTATAAATTACCTTTCCGGCTGAGCTTCCATTCTTTTAACTGGAATTGGTTCTCGACCAATCCAATTGTCGTTGATTGTACCCTAAGGCTATTCAACTTATCCATCCCTAAACAGAGCATTGCTTCTGATCCCTTGATTTGGAAATCATGATTCCTTTGCATTTGACAATTGAGTTAGTCAGTTGTTTCTATAATCTGATCTCCTTGCATTCTTCTTCTTCTAGTTGAGTACCGATACTCATATCAGATCCTTTGTGGACCATCAAGTCCTTTGTTGGATTGTTATCCGACCGTGTCCTTCACATTTGATCACTTTGTGAGTTCTTCCCCTGCTACATAATGCCTTTGTTAAGTTGTATCCTCTGCTTGGCCAACCATGCTCTGCTTTCGGGCTTGTGTTATTTACTCTTGAAACTTGTGGTATACGTTTCTAAGAAGCCCCTATGGGTTGAACATATGCCTTCTCTAAACCGTGTGAACCCGAAAGTTTTCACGAGTCATACTCTTCTGGTGTTTCACCAGATAAAATTTTAACACTGCAACTTCCTCGAACGTGAGAAGTGAATGAAAGGTTATGCATTGGAGAAATGGGAGTCGACCTTGAACTTGTGTTCTTGCCCATGGACACGATGTAGATCTTATCATTAAAGCTTCTCTTAAATAAATTATTTCCTTGGTATAAGTTCATCTTATATCTGAGATCTGGCCTTTTTGCAATCGTGGTTCTGACCATGTTCTCCTTTAAATATCATGTCCTGTGCAAGTTTAAGCACTTGTCTTCTATATAGAGCAATACCCCAGTTCAACTTCTAGTTGATCTGTCGTCGAGTATTACCACCTGGTATCTTGAGATTATCTTGGAACTGCATAATTTCTTATGAGTTCTTCATCAAGTACTACATATTCACCGATTACAATTTTTCATGGGCTCGGAGTTATTGAACACTCAAAGACACCGATAACTGAACCGAGTCCGCACTATGGTTCAACAACTCTTTAGTAAGCTTCTATAAATACGAGTTTGTACCCGATCACGCCATTCCTAGCCTGTTTGGCTATATCATTGTCGTGATCATCAACATTCTGAGCTCATCCATGATATCAATTGAATTCATGATGAGAAATACCATCCTTGCCCTCGATGAATTGTATTATCATCGACCACTTTATTGCCTTCCCACCAACACAAGCTTGTTCATGCTTGGTGTTATACCTCGAGTTCCTTGCTACCCAGCATTTGATCTTCCTTACCTCGGAAGTATTACCATCTCTTTTTGTCAAGAATGTGGTGGGAATTTCACCACCTCTTAATAATTCTTCATAACATAATACTTCTTGCCATCTTCATTCATTCCTTGGTCCCCGTATTGTTTTCAACCGGAATACCGACAATGGAACTATGACGTGTGAATTCTAAAATTCTAACAACCCTATTGCTTTGAAGTGAATGGGCAATAGTTCATTCTAAGTCCTTCGCTAATTGAGTCACCATTCTGACATTGGTCGTGCAACCCAACCCATATTTCGGGCGCACCTTTCAACCAATGTTTAATTGTGTATGTTTTCCTCGAGCATACTTCCTTATATCATTTGATCTGACAAATGTTATCTCCTTGTTCAATTAATGGTGGAAATCCATCTTTTGGGAATCTCGGTGAATTGCCGTTGAGTTCACCAGACACCTCCTTGTCCTCTCCTTGGGTTAATGATGGACTCTTGTTAACGGAAATCACTTCGTAGTTCATTTCCCCGAGAATCTTACAATGTCATCTCGTCAATTTGCGTTGCACCTTTTCTTCTCAGGTATCCTAAGTCTGAGGTATCCTGACACCAATCGGATCTGAATCTCGGTCAGATATGATGGTTGGGACAATTTTCCAAGAGTCATGAAGTTGATCCTTTGCTGACCCGGTAACATGATGTCATGCCTAGCACCCCCCCCCCTCGGCTGGAGGACCTATCACTATAGATTCCTTTTCAGCAAGGTTATCCGTTCATCCATGGGGAAATTGTAAGACTTATTCTACAAGTTATTCCTGATGGATCCTTCGTGTTTCCAAAGTTTGATCTTCACCTGAAGACCATGTCAATTCTATCTCGAAGCATGTCTATGGTACTCCGATGTTTCAACAAGAACATTTGAAGCCCAATGCTAAACGTTTCTTGCTCAATTATCCAAACACCACTGTATGGATAATGTCATGAAAATTTCTCTCCCCTCACCTAGAGGCTTTTCTACTAAATATCATGTCATGGTTATCATGTTCTGCTTGTCCTTGGGAAGGATATACCCCTGAAATAGGTGCATAAACATATTTTCCATTCCATTGTTCTATTTGATCTGATGATCACCTTTTCCTTTCCATTGTTTTGTTTAACCTTTCTTGTGATCTATATGATCTAAGCAGTAATGTTCTCCTGCTTATGTAAACACCTCGGTGTACAACTCTGTCAGCAAGACCCTGTTACTATTGTTGAAAACATTCCGGTAACCACCGATGGACAAGAACTTTGCCTATTGGCCCGCCTCGTTCAACGAGCAGGAAAATGGTTCTCTTTGTCCCTCGCCCTTGGTATCGATGTTGTTGCCGACATATCTGACAGGCTACCCTTTGACGCACCTTACTATCATGACCGTGCAAAATGTCGGCCCCCTTCCTACTTTCAACCACATGGTGGGCCCATAACCCACAGTTCCACAGGATCGAAACCTGACTCTCCTGCACCCCTGTTACTAAAGTTAATCCTCACGCTTGGCTTCGTATGAAAGATCACGAGCCACTTGCCTGTTGATCTATTCTGGTATCAGACACAAAACTTATTACCATTGCTCTGGACCCCTTTTACACTTTGTTTCAGGCATCGGATGATTGCCTACCCGCTTGAAACTTCTCATGGTACCTTCTTACTTGCTCTCGATATTTTCTTGAGTTCCAGTTCGAGAGTTACTTTCCGCCACCTTCCCCTATGTTAGCTACCAGATAGTCAACCTTGCATAGGTTCGTTCTGCTGGAATACCCCTTACCTATTCGTAAGTACGTTGGAGTTCCCGAGAAAAGGGCGGCATCACCATGATTACCTGTAGCAGAGAAATGATGATGTCAAGGTAATGGATCGACCTCTTCAAGAAGAACAACCAAGACTGAGAAGATTCGTTAGGATTTCGTAACCAGACCTTTCCCCCTTACTCCCCTCTTAAATCTCGGGACGAGATTTCTTGTAGTGGAGGAGAATTGTGACGCCCGGGTAATTAAGCTACAGTAATCCCTGCTAATGATGCCACGTCACCTCGGTTACTGTGGATAAACTCGCGTTGGTTCGGAACCTAGTTCGAATTTCAAATTCAAAATCGAGCAAACAATAAAAGTTTTCAAATATTAAAATTTAAATGTTCTGAGTGAACCAAATAATACATAGGTAATTATGGTGATGAAACCACATTTTTATAAAAAGTTTAAATGCTCAAAAGAAAATAAAACAGCAGCATAACAATTATTTTAAATGCTTTTAAATACTAAACAAATGTTAATCTAGTTTATATAATCACCAAACTTTTTGGAGTAGGTGGCCTATGTTGTTATGCTAATTTAGGAGTAGGAGTTATATTTTTGTAAAGCTGTTTCGCTAACTAAAATAAATAAAATAGCAAAGGAAAATAATAAAAACAGAAGAAAACAAAAGAAATTAAAAGCCCCTCCCCCCCTCACTGGGCCTCGGCCCAGCTGGCCATCCAACTGGGCCAACCCACCTAGCCCAGCCGGCCCACCCCCGGCTATAACCCCCCCCCCCCCCCGCTACCAGAAACCCTAACACCATTCCCCCACTCCCCCCGATCCCCTTTCTCCCCCTCGCGCCGATCCGGATCGGCCCCCGCCCGATCCCGGTCCCCCTCGTCCTCCCCTCATCGCCGGCGGCCCCCACCGCCCCGACACCGGTCACCTCCGACCCCCCTGCGCCCCTCGCCGCCGTCCGGACCCCCCTCCACACCGTCGCTCCACGCGCGGGGCACCCGCCGCCGCGGGATCGTCCCCGACCTCCCCCGCCTCACCGGACCCCCTCCCCGACGCCGGCGGCCGCCTCCCCGACTCCCTCCTCGCCGGTCGCCTCCAAGCTCCACCGCGCCCGCCTCCTAGACCCCGCGGACCCCTTGTGAGCCTCGCCTCCTCCCTTTCGCCCCCGTACGCCCGAGTTCCGGGCGACGCAAGCCCCACCTCGCCTCCTGTCGCCGGCGCTCCTGGCCTCCTCGTCGCACGCCCTGGCGACGCCCGCCGTTGCCTGCGGCCGCGGCCATGTCCGCACGCCCCGCCTCTGTCCCGCCGCCTCCGGCGCCGGCCCGCGTCCGCGCTGGCCGCCGTGGCCTCGCCGCCGCCGGGCATAGCCCTGGCCGGCCTCGCCTCCCCTCGCGTGGTGGGCGCCTTGGGTGCGCCCCGTACCCACACGCCCGTAACCGCCCGCCCACTCACGGGGCTCCGCCCCCAGCAACCACGCCCGAACCCGATAGGCCCCTGGGGCCTATGACAGATGGGCCCCATGCCCATAACGTTTATAAAAAAAAGAGGGGAATTAAATATAAAAATAATAAATAAAAAAATGATTTAATAACATTAATAATTAATTAATTAATTATCTAATGAATTAATTAAGTTAATTAATCCGGTTTAATTGATTTAATTAACTAGTTAGGTTAATTAGATAGTAATTAAATTAACTAATCTATAATTAACCTAAACAGCGAATGACATGTGGGTCCCACTGGACCCACATGTCAGGTTGACTTAGTCAACCCTGTTGACTGCTGACGTCAGCATGACATCATGCTGACGTCATAAATACATTTTTTCGAATTAATTAAATAAATAATTAAATTCCAAAATTGTTAAAATCTTTTAAAAATCATATCTTTTAATCCGTAACTCGGATTAAAATACTTTCTACATGAAAGTTGCTCAGAACAACGAGACGAACCCGGATACGCAGCCCGTTCGTCCACCACACACCTCTAACATACCAAACACGCAACTTTCCCCTCCGGTTCATCTGTCCGAAAACGCGAAACCCCGGGGATACTTTCCCGGATGTTTCCCCCTTCACTGGTATCGCCTATCCCTACGTTAGGACACCCCTAGCACAACGTATTGCTGCGTCTTGCTTTGTGTTACATTTGATTGCTCTGTTATTTATTGTGTTCCCCCTCCGTTACTCCTTTCCGGTAGACTCCGAGACCGACGCTGCTGCTGACCAGTTCGACTACGGAGTTGACGACCCCTCTCTCTTGCCAGAGCAACCAGGCAAGCCCCCCCCTTGATCACCAGATATCGCCTATTCTACTCTATACTGCTTGCATTAGAGTAGTGTAGCATGTTACTGCTTTCCGATAATCCTATTCTGATGCATAGCCTGTCATTGCTGCTACAGTCATTGATACCTTACCCGCAATCCTAAATGCTTAGTATAGGATGCTAGTTTATCATCATTGGCCCTACATTCTTGTCAGTCTGCCTTGCTATACTATCGGGCCGTGATCACTTGGGAGGTGATCACGGGTATATACTATACATACATACATACTATACAGATGGTGACTAAAGTCGGGTCAGCTCATTGAGTACCCGCAAGTGATTCTGACGAGGGGGCTGAAAGGACAGGTGGCTCCATCCCGGTAGAGGTGGGCCTGGGTTCCCGACGGCCCTCGACTGTTACTTTGTGGCGGAGCGACAGGGCAGGTTGAGACCACCTAGGAGACAGGTGGGCCTGGCCCTGTTCGGCGTTCGCGGATACTTAACACGCTTAACGAGATCTTGGTATTTGATCTGAGTCGGCTACGAGCCTATACGCACTAACCATCTATGTGGGAGTAGTTATGGGTATCCCGACGTCGTGGTATCAGCCGAAGCCCTTCAGACGTCAGCGACGGAGCGGCGCGCGCCGGATTGGAACGTAAGCCTGCTCTTGTATTAAGGGGGCTAGTTCTGCTTTCGGCCGCGTACGCAACGTGCAGGTGTGCTATGGGCGATGGGCCCAGACCCCTGTGCGCTTAGGTTTAGACCGGCGTGCTGGCCTCTCTGTTGAGCCTAGGTGGGGCTGCGACGTGTTGATCTTCCGCGGCCGGGCATGACCCAGGAAAGTGTGTCCGGCCAAATGGGATCGAGCGTGTTGGGGAATGTGGTGCACCCCTGCAGGGAAGTTAATCTATTCGAATAGCCGTGATCTTCGGTAACAGGACGACTTGGAGTTGTACCTTGACCTTATGACAACTAGAACCGGATACTTAATAAAACACACCCTTCCAAGTTCCACAGACAACCCGGTGATCGCTTTTCTACAGGGCGACGAGGAGAGGATCGCCGGGTAGGATTATGCTACTGCGATGCTACTGGAGATGCTACTTGGAGATACTACTTGGAGGACTTCAATCTACTCTCTTTTACATGCTGCAAGACGGAGGCTGCCAGAAGCGTAGTCTTCGACAGGAATAGCTATCCCCCTCTTATTCTGGCATTCTGCAGTTCAGTCCACCGATATGGCCCTTTACACATATACCCATGCATATGTAGTATAGTTCCTTGCTTGCGAGTACTTTGGATGAGTACTCACGGTTGCTTTCTCCCCCCTTTTCCCCCTTTCCTTTCTTTCTGGTTGTCGTAACCAGATGCTGGAGTCCAGGAGCCAAACGCCGCCGTTAACGACGACTACTACACTGGAGGTGCCTACTACTACGTGCAGCCCGCTGACGACGACCAGGAGTAGTTAGGAGGATCCCAGGCAGGAGGCCTGCGCCTCTTTCGATCTGTATCCCAGTTTGTGCTAGCCTTCTTAAGGCAAACTTGTTTAACTTATGTCTGTACTCAGATATTGTTGCTTCCGCTGACTCGTCTATGATCGAGCACTTGTATTCGAGCCCTCGAGGCCCCTGGCTTGTATTATGATGCTTGTATGACTTATTTTATTTGTAGAGTTGTGTTGTGATATCTTCCCGTGAGTCCCTGATCTTGATCGTACACATTTGCGTGCATGATTAGTGTACGATTGAATCGGGGGCGTCACAACCTACCCCCCATTCTACTGTCAGGCTTAGAACCACGGCAACGACCACTCTTCTGCGTCTTCCGAGTCAAGCAAAGAAGAAGATGTTCCTCCCCAGAGGGTGGTCGCGGCGTCACTGCAACCTGGGTTTTTACAGGATATGAGCATCACAAATGAATTTCACTCTGTTTCTGGCCTAGAAGCGGGGAGTCTGGAGGTTGGGCAGGTTTTCCCTGACAAGAAGTCTGCTTACCAAGCAATTAATAGGTATGCAATCGCCCTCCACCGCCAGCAAAAAGTGAAGCAGTCTGATAAAAAAGAGTTAAAGGTCATATGCATCCACACCGCGAAAGGTTGCCACGGAAGAGTTCTCGCTAGGCTGAAGCCTGGGGTATGTCAGTCATGGCATATCACAAAAATAGTGCAGCATAGCTATGAGCAAACTGGGACTCTTTCAAATCACTGCAATGTGACGACAAGATATGTGGCACAGGTGATGGAAACAATTGTGCAGGGAAGTCTCAACATTAGTGTTAGGGCTTTGCAAAAAGATGCAGAAGATCAGATTGGCTTCCCTGTCAGCTACAGCAAGGCTAGGCGTGCGAAGGAAAATATATTCAAGAACTTGTATGGAACCTATGAGGAGGCCTATTCTTATGCCCCCAGAATGCTTCATCAGATAGCAAGTGCTAATAGGGGGACTCAAGTTTGGCGGAGAGAACGTCAGAACCCAAAGAACCCGGGTGAGCTAATCCTGGACCGCTTATTCTGGGCATTCTCCCAGACTATACAAGCCTTCAGGCACTGTCGCCCGGTATTAACAGTTGATGGTACCTTTCTCACTGGAAAGTACACGGGCACACTATTGGTGGCGATTGCAGCAGATGCAAATAATCAGCTTCTTCCTATTGCATATGCACTGGTCGAGAGCGAGAACAAAGATAGCTAGTTGTGGTTCCTGAGCTGCGTGAAGATGGGTGTCGTGAAAGAGCGTTTAGGTGTTTGCATCATCTCTGATCGCAACACAGGATTATTAAGTGCCCTCGACATAATTAAGCAGTCGTCAGAAGAGTGGAAGTGGCCTGATCTAGAGGGAAGGTGGTGCATGCGGCATTTGGCAACAAACTTTTACTCCAAATTCAAGAATAAGGATTGGTTCAAGTTATTCAAGAGGATGTGCATGCAGAAAACTCAAGCCAAAATGAATGCCATCTAGGCAGGTATCAATGGTGAGATCGAGCGCACGGCCTTTCCGCGGAGAGAAGACCGGAGGGGTCGAAGGACGGCCATAAATTTGAGCCAGTGGATCGACGAGAATTCCCTTGATTTGTCCAAGTGGGCGCAGGCTCACGACACCGGGGCTCGGTATGGAATAATGACCAGCAACATGTCAGAGGTGTACAATGGTGTTCTTAAAGGGGTTAGAGCTTTGCCTATCACAGCCCTAATTGAAGAAACTTGGAACCGTACATTGTCATACTTTGCAGACAGGGTTACCGTGGCTAAAGCACAAGTTGAATTGAACAAGCCATGGTCCGAGAAGATGCAAAGACATCTGGACGAGAAAGCAAAGAAGTCCCAAAGCCATGGCTGCAGGACATTGGACACACTTAGGAATAAGTGGGAGGTCAATTGGCGAGCCAAGTACGTTAAGGGTCACCACAGAGGATCCAAAAAGCAAGCTGTCACCCTCGGCCCAATGTCATGTCAGTGCACGTGTAACAAGCCCAAGCTTGAGGGCTACCCTTGTAGTCATGTGCTCGTGGCGGCTGCAGATCAAAAAATCAGTGTGGAGCCATACATATCACCGTACTTGAACATGTACAATCTGTACAACACTTGGAACGGTGAGTTCTGGGCCTGGGGCATTGATATGAACTACAAAATGCTGTGGCCAGATGGGCCGAAATGGGTTCCGAACGCCAACTTGATGAGAACCGCCAAGGGACGACGTCAGTCTAGGCGTCATTGCAATGACATGGACCATAGCCAAATGGGAGAACCAAGGCGATGCCGCGTTTGTAGGTGTCCTGGACATTCACGTAGGGAATGCCCGTATCGAGCGAACAACACCGCATGATGTTGATGTATGCCGCGTTTGTGTTATTGTATTTATATTTATTTTAAATTGAATCTCTTTGTATTATTGTACCCGTGATGTTAACTTCAGCTAATTAATGTAAATTATATCTCTTTGTACTATTGAATCTCTTTGTGTTATTGTATTTATATTTATTGTACATTGAATCTCTTTGTGTTATTGTATTTATATTTATTGTACATTGAATCCCTTTGTATTTTCTTTGTATGTTTGTGTGCAGGTTATGGCTGAAGTGCCGTGGCTTTTGGAGGGGCCCCATGACGCCGACCACCGTTGCCATCTATTTTTGAACCCAAATAAAGAACATGATTATCGGAGTTTCAGACTTTAAACCATAAAGAAAACCTGGCCAATACACAATTATTTCTACATGCTTTTGCTAGACTCACATCAAGCGAAGACCAATCCCAGTTACATTCGGACCCATCCCTTTTGACATCCCTCGTTGACCGGTGGAGACCTGAAACCCACACCTTTCACTTTCGTTTTGGGGAGCTTGCACCTACACTAAAAGATGTTTCTATGATCCTTGATCTGCCAATTAGAGGTGAGCCGTTAGTCTCTCCACGAGTGTCTAAAACTTGGGCACAAAATATATCAGACCGTCTTGGAATGACAATGCCAGAATCTACATTGTGGAGAAGATGGTAGATGAACCTTTACCCGAGCATCCAAAATACAGCTTCGATTCTGCCATTCTATCTCATACATATAGAGGCTTGTGTGATGCCACACAAAAAACTTCCTTCGCAAAATAAGCTCCGTTACTTTGTGTCCCCTACGAGTTTCTACAGCTGTGGTCCTGGGAATACCTCCCTGTAGGACGACCTCGTATAATAAATCCCATACACCCATACGACTATAGTGAGGGCAGCTGTGTAACTATGGCCAGCAGGTGGACAAGGGCACAGAAACATTGGTCTCCAAGTATTGCGAAAAATTGTTACCCTATATACCACCAGCAGTTTGAGGCACTTGATGAGTCTGTAGTCACATGGAACCCATGGACTCAGGAGCATGTACAGATGGTCTTTAATATACGACCCATCACACCAGGCATGTTGACCGATAGTGCATTCTGCCTGACTCGCTGCTACTTATTGTTCCTATGGTGTGTTGAGCCTTACAACCCAGAGCGTGTCATGAGACTGTTCGGTCTGTATTAGGAGATTCCACCACCTTTTCCAAGATGTACTGACGAGGAAACCCATAAGTAAGATGTGACCTCCCTAAATAGTTAGTGTCCTTTTTAATTTACTAAACTCATACTTTGTTACATAATTTGCAGGCTAACCAATATGGGCCACGGTTGGAGTCTTTACGATTGGAGGGAGCGTAACATTCAATGGGTACAGAAGTGGGAAAATGACGCACTAGCAGATACAGTGTATCAACTTAGGTACATTTTATTTACATTATTTATTACGATGACCATACGATGCGTGAAGATGCTTTGCTTTCATCACAACGGTTGATGTTATTATATAATTTTGCAGACCGTATGATGGAAGTACATCTCAAGCGTACAAGCACTGGTACTGCATCAGCATGCGTACAAGCCTGGCCAGTCAACCAGCTACGATACCAACATATCTCACGCACGAGGAGCAGATGCAGAGACCTGTTGAGCTGCATGCAGCTTACTTTCATGACCGGGTGGTAATCACTAGTAATTTTTTCAGGTCCATCATTTCGTAATCATTTCAACCAAATAACAACCAAATATTTTTCCAGCTTCAAACCGCCCACGATATAGGGCAGATGGCGAGGGAAAGCATGCCGCCCAGGGCTGTCAAGTCATTCAATAAACGTGTTAAAGAATACATGCTAACAAAGTTGAGATGTGGTAGAGGCGACGACGTTGTCACTGGAGCGTACAACATGCCAGTACCGAGGTCAGCCAGACCGAGTGCGGCGCCGTCGTCTAGACCAAGCGAGGCGCGTACAAGCCATGGGCAGTGGGGGGAGGGTTCGAGTACTACAACGACATTGCCACGACATGACTCTTCTCTGCCACTACATAGCTCTTCTTCGGTGCTGCTTCGTCAGGGGCAGACATCGCAGGACCATGGCATGGGCTTGGATTCGATGCCTGAGCTGTATCTTTCTCCAAACCCATATGCATACACATGATATGGCACATACACTCAAGGTGAGGGATCTCAGCCGTATCTCTCCACGCGAGGGATCTCCATGCCCGAGGAGACTCGTGTCCCAGATTTAAACCAGTACCAGGTAGAATGTCCAGACAGTACAGGCGAGGGATCTGATCAGGTAGTCATGTTTACATTTTAATGCATTTACAGTGATATTACATATTATCCTCTAACAGTTTTTGTTTACAATGTCTCTATGTGCAGGACATACCTGATGTAAATTGGAACGATGAGTACACCCAACCTGGCGACAATGTTTACGCAGTAGATACGGATTTCTTCAGAGAGGACGTTATTCGCCCATATTTTATCCCCCAGGAGTCACAACAACCATACGCCTACAATTACGCATTAGGTTTGCAACAAGGATTACAGACTCGACCACCTATGCAAGAGTCGCAGACACAAGAAGACCAACTGGAGTACGGTCGCGGTCTTCGTGTACCTCGACCACCTAATCACTTGGAGCTTTCCGGCCCGAAGGGAAGGCCAGGTGGCCGTCGTGGACTACAATGATTCATCTATGCGCGACCCATTGTATCTACATATCTCTGCATCAGACTTTTCGATTTGAACATCTATGTATGCTGAAATAAAAATGCACCAGTTAGGAACAATTTTTCCCGCCGATATATCCCGCCATACTATCCCGCTCCACTCTTCGGCTTATGTTTTTGCGCAACCCTTTCCCCTCAATATTTTCCCACCAATGCTTTCCCTCCATATGTTCCCGCCACCTGTTTCCCGCCAACGCTTTCCCTCCATATGTTCCCGCCACTCTTTTCCCGCCATATGTTCCTCCAACCCTTTCCCGCCATATTGCACTCGTTCTTTCCCGCCATTTTCTCCTCTCTACCTATAAAACCCCCTTCAGACGGAGGTGGATAAGCATTCGAGTGTAGTGTAGTCGACATGTCCTATTATCCTTTCGATCGTAGTTTTCACCCTGGGATGAGCAGGACTCTTCTAAGGCTACCTACCGATTTCAGGATGGACAATAGGATAGTTCCATGGGACAAACTCGCCGGTAATGACACCATAATGAATAAGTTGGCTCACCAATTACGTAGGTCTGGGTGGCCTGAAAGGACCTATGAGGAGGTACGTAAAGAACTTCTTAGGTTGCATGCAAGGTGGAAGAATGTAGTGGAGCCGAAGTGTGAAACTTTCAGAAGCACTGCAGAAAATCATCCATTTTTAGGGACTGAGGAGAGCGAGGATGAAGATGATATCTTCATGCCGCCGCTTCCGGGTGCTGCATCGTCAAAGGGAAAGAGTTCTGCATCGTTTAAGGGCAAGAGTACTGCATCCTTGAAGAGCAAGAGTTCTGCATCGTCCAAGGGTAAGAGTTCTGCATCCTCGAAGGGCAAGAGTTCTGCATCGATGGAGGATGACGATGATGCCTTCATGTAGTTTTTAAGCTGTATTCCAGTTCTACCGTTTAATTCGGATGTACTTGCATTATTAGTTTGTACTCTCTTATTGTAGGGCATTATGTTCTATCTTAATTTTATTTTGTAGTTGTTGCACGATGTTCGATATTAGTGGAGGGAAACAAAATTCCACTACTTTATTCTAAAACTATATTTTTTTCCATTACGACACGGCACAACTGAAAATAAGATACATCGTAGGAATAAAGCTACATTTAACTCCTGAAATAAACCTACATTAAAGTGCAGAAATAAAGATACAAATGATTGCGAAATTTAAAATACTACCACAGGAATCTACTAAGTCCAGCGTGGATATTTTCCTTTTCCATCGCCAGCTTCTTCTGCTGCCTTGGCCTCACGAGCCCTTTCTTTCTTTCTCTGCCTCTCCGCCTCACGAGCCTCCTTTCGCTGTCGTTCCTGCTCCTCCATGCGACGAGCCTCTTCCCTGTTTTTCTTTCCTAAATCTTGAAAAAACAGTGTTGCTCTGCATAGTATTCTTTTAACTCCCTCTCTCTTTCTCTGCTTTCTCCTCAGCTTCCGCCTTCTCGTGTCGCTCTTCCGCAAAGAAACTATTCCATGCACGGCGACTTCTTTCACGAATCTCAGTCACTGCCCAAGCCGGCATCTCCGTGTCAATCCAACGATAGTACATGCACAGAGGCGGAGGAGACTACAACAAGAAACAAGAATGTTATTAAAGAATAAATCAAAATACCAACAATATCTATTCGTGATGGTTAAAGCATACCGGAGGCTTGTCGTACTCTGAAATAGCTACGGCAGGATCTTCCTCATTATTGGCGCACATGAAAAACTTCATGCCCAACCAATCTGAAAAATCCGTCACCTCCTTCACCTTGCAAAGATCGCCACACCAACACCGCATGACTGCCACCCCCGGAGGCAAACTTGCATTCTTTATTTTCCTCGGCCTAATGCTTTGATCCGAACAAGGCAAACTCATACCGATTGAAAAAATGTGTTACACACTTTGCGCACTGGCGATTTTGAGGATGGCTGGACGAGAGCCTCGGTGTCTCCTTTTATAGGCTCAGACGATAAATGATGGCGAGAAAATAAGCGAGAACAGAGGAAATTAGGCGGGAAATTTTAGGATCCCTGTAGTGTCGGCACAACAGGGAACCTCGGATTCCCGCAACGACTGAGTGTATTTCTGCAGTGCCGTCGCATCCTCTCAAGCAATAGCAAGCACGTGCGTGGGAATTAGCTAAGTCTGCAATAGGGAACCTATCGCCGCGCATGACTCAAGCGAAACAAGCAAAAGCAGGCTATCAACATCAATTTTCGAATCATCGGAATGAGCGAAGTTTGTATCGGAATCAGCGCCGTCAATCACGGAATCAGTGTCGTTTTCCCGTGCATGCAGAAGAAAAGATGCCGGCAGCAACAGTGGCGGCCTAGCCCGCGCCTCGGCCCGCGTGCAGCAGAGGCTGTTGGCCAGCCAGCGCGCCAGGAGGATGCCGCCTCTAGCTGTGGTGGCGTGGCCCACTGGCGGGGCCCGGGCACATTAGAGGCTATCGGCCCGCCAGCGATCGCGCCAGGGGAGGCTGCCTGATCTAGTGGCGGCGTGGCCCACAACGCCTGGCCCTTTCCGTCGCGGCGCGATGCACTATGCGGAAGCCGTTCTGGCTGGGTGGCCGCCTCTGGCGGTGGCGGCAGGGCCCGCCGCTTCCTGGCGTGGCGGCAGGTGACACGTGTCGCCTGCCGTGCCTGCCGCCACCGCTGAGGGGGTCCTTTTTGTCAAATTTATCCAGAGGTAGTCTTTTTTGGCAATTCATCTCGGCAGGGGGTCCTTTTGGACAAAAAAAATCCACGCGCACCACTCCTCCTTAGCCCCAATAGCGAGGCACAACCGCTCACCGGAGCTCCCCTCGAGCTCCCGAGCCAAGCCAGCCATGGCCGCCGGACCTCTGCATCATCGACGGATCTCTGGCGCCTCCCCAATCCTCCAGCGTGGATAGATATCCCATGCGCCATCGCCGGTCCACGTCCGGGAAGGTGAGCTTCGCGCCGGCCCAATCGGCGGTGCCCTGCTGCGACGCCCGGCAGGCGAGGCAGCGCCCACCTGAGCAGAGCTGCTATTGACCGACGGTGAGGCTGATCCACACATCTCCCGTGCACCATCGCCGGCCCACGTCCGGAGAGACGAGCTTCCCGCCGGTCCAAGCGGCGGCGCCCTGCGCGAGGCCGCGCCGACCTAAGCAAAGCTGTTGCTGGCCTGTGGTGAGGCTGATCCATTCCGGCCTCGCCGACATCGCATACGCCTTTCGCCGCGTCGCCCAGGGCCAGGCCGGCTCCCAGCGCGTCTTCCTCTGTCTCGCCGCCGCCTCCCAGCTCGGCAGACTCACCCGCGACCCCCCCTCCCCCTTGTGGTATCTCTGGATCACTTCTTTTTCACTGTACTTTGATGTTTGATTTACTGTCTTCAGATAGCACATGGCAATTTATATTCAGATAACATGGCTACTTCATATTAGGGACAAAATTTAGAGTGGTGAACATATTAAGTTACCATCATTTTTTGTTGCCATGACAAAAAAGTTGATGCTGTAATTGTATGCATGGTCATGAAAGTTGCCATGGCAAAATACTTTCTGGTACATACTCCCTTCGTTCCAAAATAGATGACCCAACTTTATAATAAAGTTAGTACAAAGTTGGGTCATCTATTTTCGAACGGAGGGAGTACATCTTAATAAAAGTTACCATTAGTTTTTTCATACAGGAAACGGTGTACATGGCAATTATGCATTATTTTGTGGGAAGTTCATGGAATTCATTCATAACCTGCCAAATTCATATGTAGGTTCCATGGAAATTCAGTTACACAATTATTTTCACAACATAGCAATTCAAATAGATTTTTGCCATGGCAACTTTCATTACTACAAATGGTAGCTCCGCCCCTACGAGGCCATAGCCGGTTCGAGCGCGACGACCTCGACCGCCTCCCGATCGCCCCCCCTGCGTTGTATTCTGATTTCCTTGTCAGTGTGATGGTGCTTGTGATTTGCAAGGGCATCGGAGCTCTATGGGTTCGTCGACGAAGGCAAATCAGGTAGCCGTTGTTTCTTTGTTTTGAAAAAATGTAGCTCAATTCACGTACGTGGGATGATCAGTTCGGTTCAGTTAGTTGTACGGTCTATTTTTTTATGAGTTCGATGCACTTTGTGTTTTTAAGGATTTATTTGAGATAGTGCAGTCATATTAGCTTCTGCATATGGACTACCTGTGCAGCATTGAGTGGGAATATTAAAAAAAAATCTGGAGTTTTGTTCTTGATTGGATTATGAATTAGGTCACTAATTGTGGTTCTGCGATCGGCTTCTTAAAGCCATCAGTCCTAGTCATCATAAACAAGCACTCTAGCACCGGCCAGGTGACTTACTAGTTTGTTGTTTTCTTGACCTGGTCAAATAAATAATTTTGCGATGATAAATAAACTACATTTGCCATGGTTTGTGGAACAAATTTGCCATGATAGCAAGAATAAATTGTTTAGCCATGTCTCCCCACCAAAGGTCAATCCATCTCTGTCTCCCCCCCCCCAAGTTGTTACTGCTCTCAAGTTATTTTGTAGATACTTTTTTCAGCTAGCTCCCACCTAGAACATTGCATTTTTGGGTCAGTTTTGTGTGCATGGCAAATATAGACTTTTTTACATTCTATAAATTGCCATGGCAATATAGTCTTCTTTTTTGCCATGGCAATATAGTCTTCTTTTTTGCCATGGCACATTCACACTTTTTTTGGTCATGTACATAGTGATGATTTTTTGTTTTCCATGATGGCAATTTTCACCCAAGTTCACAATCTCAAAAATTGCATTGGCAATTTTCAACACGTTTTTTTTGCCATGAGCAAATTGCTGAAGGAAATATGCCCTAGAGGCAATAATAAAGTTATTATTTATTTCCTCATATCATGATAAATGTTTATTATTCATGCTAGAATTGTATTAACCGGAAACATAATACATGTGTGAATACATAGACAAAACTATAGTCACTAGTATGCCTCTACTTGACTAGCTCATTAATCAAAGATGGTTATGTTTCCTAACCATAGACATGTGTTGTCATTTGATTAGTGGGATCACATCATTAGTAGAATGATGTGATTGACATGACCCATTCCGTTAGCCTAGCACTTGATCGTTTAGTATACTGCTATTGCTTTCTTCATGACTTATACAAAGTTCATGTAACTATGAGATTGTGCAACTCCCGTTTACCGGAAGAACACTTTGTGTGCTACCAAACATCACAACGTAACTGGGTGATTATAAAGGTGCTCTACAGGTGTTTCTGAAGGTACATGTTGGGCTGGCATAATTCGAGATTAGGATTTGTCACTCTGATTGTCGGAGAGGTATCTCTGGGCCCTCTCGGTAATACTTGTCACCTAAGCCTTTCAAGCATATAACTAATGAGTTAGTTATGAGATGATGTATTACGGAACGAGTAAAGAGACTTGCCGGTAACGAGATTGAACTAGGTATTGGATACTGACGATCAAATCTCGGGCAAGTAACATACCGATGACAAAGGGAACAAAGTATGTTGTTATGCGGTTTGACCGATAAAGATCTTCGTAGAATATGTAGGAACCAATATGGGCATCCAGGTCCCGCTATTGGTTATTGACCGAGAATGGTTCTATGTCATGTCTACATAGTTCTCGAACCCGTAGGGTCCGCACGCTTAACGTTATGATGACAGTTTTATTATGAGTTTATAAGTTTTGATGTACCGAAGTTTGTTCGGAGTCCCGGATGTGATCACGGACATGACGAGAAGTCTCGAAATGGTCGAGACATAAAGATTGATATATTGGACGACTATATTCGGACACCGGAAAGGTTTCAGGTGATTTCGGAGAAAACCGGAGTGCCGGGGGGGGGGGGGGTTACCGGAACCCCCCGGGAGAGTTAATGGGCCACATGGGCATCGGTGGGAAGAGAGAGGGGCGGCCAGGATGGGCCGCACGCCCCCTCTCCCTTTGGTCATTATTGGACTAGGAGGGGGGCGGCGCCCCCCTTTCCTTCCCCCCTCTCCCCTTCCTTCCCCCTCCTAGTAGGAGTAGGAAAGGAGGAGTCCTACTCCTACTAGGAGGAGGATTCCTCCTTCCTTGGCGCGCCCAAGGGGCCGGCCGGCCTCCCCCCTCCCTCCTTTATATACGGGGGAAGGGGGCACCCCATAGACACACAAGTTGATCTACGGATCGTTCCTTAGCCGTGTGCAGTGCCCCCCTCCACCATATTCCACCTTGGTCATATCGTCGCGAAGCTTAGGCGAAGCCCTGCACCGGTAGAACATCATCATCGTCACCACGCCGTCGTGCTGACGGAACTCATCTCCGGAGCTCGGCTGGATCGGAGGCCGAAGATCGTCATCGAGCTGAAGTGTGCTGAACTTGGAGGCTCCGTACGTTCGGTGCTTGGATCGGTCGGATCGTGAAGACGTACGACTACATCAACCGTGTTGTGCTAATGCTTCCGCTTACGGTCTACGAGGGTACGTGGACGAACACTCTCCCCTCTCGTTGCTATGCCATCACCATGATCTTGCGTGTGCGTAGGAATTTTTTTGAAATTACTACGTTCCCCAACAGTGGCATCCGAGCCTGGTTTTATGCGTTGATGTTATATGCACGAGTAGAACACAAGTGAGTTGTGGGCGATACAAGTCATACTGCTTACCAGCATGTCATACTTTGGTTCGGCGGTATTGTGAGATGAAGCGGCCCGGACCGACATTACGCGTACGCTTACGCGAGACTGGTTTCACCGTCACGAGCACTCGTTCTTAAAGGTGGCTGGCGGGTGTCTGTCTCTCTCACTTTAGCTGAATCGAGTGTGGCTACGCCCGGTCCTTGCGAAGGTTAAAACAGCACCAACTTGACGAACTATCGTTGTGGTTTTTGATGCGTAGGTAAGAACGGTTCTTGCTAAGCCCGTAGCAGCCACGTAAAATTTGCAACAACAAAGTAGAGGACGTCTAACTTGTTTTTGCAGGGCATGTTGTGATGTGATATGGTCAAGACGTGATGCTATATTTTATTGTATGAGATGATCATGTTTTGTAACCGAAGTTATCGGCAACTGGCAGGAGCCATATGGTTGTCGCTTTATTGTATGAAATGCAAACGCCCTGTAATTGCTTTACTTTATCACTAAGCGGTAGCGATAGTCGTAGAAGCAATAGATGGCGTAAACGACAACGATGCTACGATGGAGATCAAGGTGTCGCGCCGGTGACGATGGTGATCACGACGGTGCTTCGGAGATGGAGATCACAAGCACAAGATGATGATGGCCATATCATATCACTTATATTGATTGCATGTGATGTTTATCCTTTATGCATCTTATCTTGCTTTGATTGACGGTAGCATTTTAAGATGATCTCTCACTAAAATTATCAAGAAGTGTTCTCCCTGAGTATGCACCGTTGCCAAAGTTCGTCGTGCCGAGACACCACGTGATGATCGGGTGTGATAAGCTCTACGTCCATCTACAACGGGTGCAAGCCAGTTTTGCACACGCAGAATACTCAGGTTAAACTTGACGAGCCTAGCATATGCAGATATGGCCTCGGAACACGGAGACCGAAAGGTCGAGCGTGAATCATATAGTAGATATGATCAACATAGTGATGTTCACCATTGAAAACTACTCCATCTCACGTGATGATCGGTTATGGTTTAGTTGATTTGGATCACGTGATCACTTAGATGACTAGAGAGATGTCTGTCTAAGTGGGAGTTCTTAAGTAATATGATTAATTGAACTTAAATTTATCATGAACTTAGTACCTGATAGTATCTTGCTTGTCTATGTTTGTTTGTAGATAGATGGCTCGTGCTGTTGTTCCGTTGAATTTTAATGCGTTCCTTGAGAAAGCAAAGTTGAAAGATGATGGTAGCAATTACACGGACTGGGTCCGTAACCTGAGGATTATCCTCATTGCTGCACAGAAAAGTTACGTCCTGGAAGCACCGCTGGGTGCCAGGCCTGCTGCTGATGCAACTGACGACGTTAAGAACGTCTGGCAGAGCAAAGCTGATGACTACTCTATAGTTCAGTGTGCCATGCTTTACGGCTTAGAACCGGGTCTTCAACGACGTTTTGAACGTCATGGAGCATATGAGATGTTCCAGGAGTTGAAGTTAATATTTCAAGCAAATGCCCGGATTGAGAGATATGAAGTCTCCAATAAGTTCTATAGCTGCAAGATGGAGGAGAATAGTTCTGTCAGTGAACACATACTCAGAATGTCTGGGTATAATAATCACTTGATTCAACTGGGAGTTAATCTTCCTGATGATAGTGTCATTGACAGAATTCTCCAATCACTGCCACCAAGCTACAAGAGCTTTGTGATGAACTATAATATGCAAGGGATGAACAAGACTATTCCCGAGCTCTTCGCAATGCTAAAAGCCGCGGAGGTAGAAATCAAGAAGGAGCATCAAGTGTTGATGGTCAACAAGACCACTAGTTTCAAGAAAAAGGGCAAAGGGAAGAAGAAGGGGAACTTCAAAAAGAACGGCAAGCAAGTTGCTGCTCAAGAGAAGAAACCCAAGTCTGGACCTAAGCCTGAAACTGAGTGCTTCTACTGCAAGCAGACTGGTCACTGGAAGCGGAACTGCCCCAAGTATTTGGCGGATAAGAAGGATGGCAAAGTGAACAAAGGTATATGTGATATACATGTTATTGATGTGTACCTAACTAGAGCTCGTAGTAGCACCTGGGTATTTGATACTGGTTCTGTTGCTAATATTTGCAACTCGAAACAGGGACTACGGAATAAGCGAGCACTGGCCAAGGACGAGGTGACGATGCGCGTGGGAAACGGTTCCAAAGTCGATGTGATCGCGGTCGGCACGCTACCTCTACATCTACCTTCGGGATTAGTTTTAGACCTGAATAATTGTTATTTGGTGCCAGCGTTGAGCATGAACATTATATCTGGATCTTGTTTGATGCGAGACGGTTATTCATTTAAATCAGAGAATAATGGTTGTTCTATTTATATGAGTAATATCTTTTATGGTCATGCACCCTTGAAGAGTGGTCTATTTTTATTGAATCTCAATAGTAGTGACACACATATTCATAATGTTGAAGCCAAAAGATGCAGAGTTGATAATGATAGTGCAACTTATTTGTGGCACTGCCGTTTAGGTCATATCAGTGTAAAACGCATGAAGAAACTCCATACTGATGGACTTCTGGAATCACTTGATTATGAATCACTTGGTACTTGCGAACCGTGCCTCATGGGCAAGATGACTAAAACACCGTTCTCCGGAACTATGGAGAGAGCAACAGATTTGTTGGAAATCATACATACAGATGTATGTGGTCCGATGAATGTTGAGGCTCGTGGCGGATATCGTTATTTTCTCACCTTCACAGATGATTTGAGCAGATATGGGTATATCTACTTAATGAAGCACAAGTCTGAAACATTTGAAAAGTTCAAAGAATTTCAGAGTGAAGTGGAAAATCATCGTAACAAGAAAATAAAGTTTCTACGATCTGATCGTGGAGGAGAATATTTGAGTTACGAGTTTGGTTTACATTTGAAACAATGCGGAATAGTTTCGCAACTCACGCCACCCGGAACACCACAACGAAATGGTGTGTCCGAACGTCGTAATCGTACTTTACTTGATATGGTGCGATCTATGATGTCTCTTACCGATTTACCGCTATCATTTTGGGGTTATGCTTTAGAGACGGCCGCATTCACGTTAAATAGGGCACCATCAAAATCCGTTGAGACAACGCCTTATGAACTGTGGTTTGGCAAGAAACCAAAGTTGTCGTTTCTTAAAGTTTGGGGCTGCGATGCTTATGTGAAGAAACTTCAACCAGATAAGCTCGAACCCAAATCGGAGAAATGTGTCTTCATAGGATACTCAAAAGAGACTGTTGGGTACACCTTCTATCACAGATCCGAAGGCAAGACATTCGTTGCTAAGAATGGATCCTTTCTAGAGAAGGAGTTTCTCTCGAAAGAAGTGAGTGGGAGGAAAGTAGAACTTGATGAGATAACTGTATCTACTCCCTTATTGGAAAGTAGTTCATCACGAGAACTGGTTCCTGTGACGACTACACCAATTAGTGAGGAAGCTAATGATATTGATCATGAAACTTCAGATCAAGTTTCTGCTGAACCTCGTAGGTCTACCAGAGTAAGATCCACACCAGAGTGGTATGGTAATCCTATTCTCGAAGTCATGTTACTTGACCATGATGAACCTACGAACTATGAGGAAGCGATGATGAGCCCAGATTCCGCAAAATGGCTAGAGGCCATGAAATCTGAGATGGGATCCATGTATGAAAACAAAGTATGGACTTTGGTTGACTTGCCCGATGATCGGCAAGCCATTGAGAATAAATGGATCTTTAAGAAGAAGACTGACGCTGATGGTAATGTAACTGTCTATAAAGCTCGACTTGTTGCGAAAGGTTTTCGACAAGTTCAAGGGGTTGACTAGGATGAGACTTTCTCACCCGTAGCGATGCTTAAGTCTGTCCAAATCATGTTAGCTATTGTTGCATTTCATGATTATGAAATTTGGCAAATGGATGTCAAGACTGCATTCTTGAATGGATTTCTAGAAGAAGAGTTGTATATGATGCAGCCGGAAGGTTTTGTTGATCCAAAAGGTGCTGACAAAGTGTGCAAGCTCCAGCATTCCATTTATGGACTGGTGCAAGCATCTCGGAGTTGGAATAAACGCTTTGATAGTGTGATCAAAGCATATGGTTTTATACAGACTTTTGGAGAAGCCTGTATTTACAAGAAAGTGAGTGGGAGCTCTGTAGCATTTCTAGTTTTATATGTAGATGACATATTATTAATTGGAAATGATATAGAATTTCTGGATAGCATAAAGGGATACTTGAATAAAAGTTTTTCAATGAAAGACCTCGGTGAAGCTGCTTACATATTGGGCATCAAGATCTATAGAGATAGATCAAGACGCTTAATAGGACTTTCACAAAGCACATACCTTGACAAAATTTTGAAAAAGTTCAAAATGGATCAGGCAAAGAAAGGATTCTTGCCTGTGCTACAAGGTGTGAAGTTGAGTCAAACTCAATGCCCGACCACAGCAGAAGATAGAGAGAAAATGAAAAATGTTCCCTATGCTTCAGCCATAGGCTCTATCATGTATGCAATGCTGTGTACCAGACCTGACGTATGCTTAGCAATAAGCTTGGCAGGAAGGTACCAAAGTAATCCAGGAGTGGATCACTGGACAGCGGTCAAGAACATCCTGAAATACCTGAAAAGGACTAAGGATATGTTTCTCGTATATGGAGGTGACAAAGAGCTAGTCGTAAATGGTTACGTCGATGCAAGCTTTGACACTGATCCGGACGATTCTAAATCGCAAACCGGATACGTGTTTTTATTAAACGGTGGAGCTGTAAGTTGGTGCAGTTCTAAACAAAGCGTCGTGGCGGGATCTACATGTGAAGTGGAGAACATAGCTGCTTCTGAAGCAGCGAATGAAGGAGTCTGGATGAAGGAGTTCATTTCCGATCTAGGTGTCATACCTAGTGCATCGGGACCAATGAAGATCTTCTGTGACAATACTGGTGCAATTGCCTTGGCAAAGGAATCCAGATTTCACAAGAGGACCAAGCACATCAAGAGACGCTTCAATTCCATTCGGGACCAAGTCCAAGTGGGAGACATAGAGATTTCCAAGATACATATGGATCTGAATGTTGCAGACCCGTTGACTAAGCCTCTCTCACGAGCAAAACATGATCAGCACCAAGACTCCATGGGTGTTAGAATCATTACTATGTAATCTAGATTATTGACTCTAGTGCAAGTGGGAGACTGAAGGAAATATGCCCTAGAGGCAATAATAAAGTTATTATTTATTTCCTCATATCATGATAAATGTTTATTATTCATGCTAGAATTGTATTAACCGGAAACATAATACATGTGTGAATACATAGACAAAACTATAGTCACTAGTATGCCTCTACTTGACTAGCTCATTAATCAAAGATGGTTATGTTTCCTAACCATAGACATGTGTTGTCATTTGATTAGTGGGATCACATCATTAGGAGAATGATGTGATTGACATGACCCATTCCGTTAGCCTAGCACTTGATCGTTTAGTATACTGCTATTGCTTTCTTCATGACTTATACAAAGTTCCTGTAACTATGAGATTGTGCAACTCCCGTTTACCGGAAGAACACTTTGTGTGCTACCAAACGTCACAACATAACTGGGTGATTATAAAGGTGCTCTATAGGTGTTTCCGAAGGTACATGTTGGGTTGGCATAATTCGAGATTAGGATTTGTCACTCCGATTGTCGGAGAGGTATCTCTGGGCCCTCTCGGTAATAATCATCACCTAAGCCTTGCAAGCATATAACTAATGAGTTAGTTATGAGATGATGTATTACGGAACGAGTAAAGAGACTTGCCGGTAACGAGATTGAACTAGGTATTGGATACCGACGATCAAATCTCGGGCAAGTAACATACCGATGACAAAGGGAACAAAGTATGTTGTTATGCGGTTTGACCGATAAAGATCTTCGTAGAATATGTAGGAACCAATATGGGCATCCAGGTCCCGCTATTGGTTATTGACCGAGAATGCTTCTATGTCATGTCTACATAGTTCTCGAACCCGTAGGGTCCGCACGCTTAACGTTACGATGACAGTTTTATTATGAGTTTATAAGTTTTGATGTACCGAAGTTTGTTTGGAGTCCCGGATGTGATCACGGACATGACGAGAAGTCTCAAAATGGTCGAGACATAAAGATTGATATATTGGACGACTATATTCGGACACCAGAAAGGTTCCGGGTGATTTCGGAGAAAACCGGAGTGCCGGGAGGGTTACCGGAACCCCCCGGGAGAGTTAATGGGCCACATGGGCCTCGGTGGGAAGAGAGAGGGGCGGTCAGGGTGGGCCACACGCCTCCTCTCCCTGTGGTCCGAATTGGACTAGGAGGGGGGGCGCCCCCCTTTCCTTCCCCCCTCTCCCCCTTCCTTCCCCCTCCTAGTAGGAGTAGGAAAGGAGGAGTCCTACTCCTACTAGGAGGAGGATTCCTCCTCCCTTGGCGCGCCCAAGGGGCCGGCCGGCCTCCCCCCTCCCTCCTTTATATACGGGGGCAGGGGGCACCCCATAGACACACAAGTTGATCTACGGATCGTTCCTTAGCAGTGTGCGGTGCCCCCCTCCACCATATTCCACCTCGGTCCTATCGTCGTGAAGCTTAGGCGAAGCCCTGCGCCGGTAGAACATCATCATCGTCACCACACCGTCGTGCTGACGGAACTCATCTCTGGAGCTCGGCTGGATCGGAGGCCGCAGATCGTCATCGAGCTGAACGTGTGCTGAACTCGGATGCTCCGTACGTTCGGTGCTTGGATCGGTCGGATCGTGAAGATGTATGACTACATCAACCGGGTTGTGCTAATGCTTCCGCTTACGGTCTACGAGGGTACGTGGACGAACACTCTCCCCTCTCGTTTCTATGCCATCACCATGATCTTGCATGTGCGTAGGAATTTTTTTGAAATTACTACGTTCCCCAACAATTGCCATGTCAATTTTCGCATGGCAAATCTTTTCTTCTTGTTTTACAGCATGGCAATTTTACCTTTATCATGACATGGTAAAATTTCCCCTTCATTTTGCCATGGCAAATTTACATTAACATTCATGGCAAAAAATTTCCTTTTATTGCCATGCAATTATTACTCTTTTTTGCCATGTCAAATTTACCTTTGTTTTGTCATGGCAAATTGTACCTTTGATTTGCCATGCCAAAATAAAGGAAAATTCATGGAGCATGGCAAATTTAACTTTGTACCTTGCCATGTCAACTTTTAATTTTTTTGCCATGGCAAAATTTTAGCTTCATTGCCATGGCAATTTTATCTGTAAACACTTGGCAAATTTATTATTACAAAAATGGCAAATTTTACTTCTTTTTTCCATGTCAAAAAATTTACTTTTAAGTGGCCATGGCAACTTTACTTATAGGCACATGTCAAATTTACCTGAACATACATGGAAAATTTTGCAATTTTTTGTCATGTCAAAATTTTTACTTTTAAGTTGTCATGGCAAATTTTTTACCTTAATTGCCATGGCAACTTTACTTGTAAGTACATGGAAAATTTTACCATGAAAAAATTAACCGTTTTAGTGCCATGGCTATTTTTATTTAGCATACATGGCAAATTTAGTTCTTGCCATCGTGGTAGAGATGCAAAACTGCCATGAACTTTTCTTTTTTGCCATTTGCGTAAAAATATTTTTTTTACCATGGCAAATTTTGCTTATAAAGATGATGGCAATTTTTTTGGCTGCAACCCATAGTGATTTTTTAGTAGTATCTTGTTCTTTATTTTCTATCTATCACGACAAATTATTTTTGGACCATTTCATTTTTTTAGAGTATGGAAAAATCTGAAATTCATAGCCAAAACTGGGCTTTGTTAGTCACAATAGTTTTTGGGCAAACTGGGCTTTAATTTTCTTTTTATTCAACGAAAAAAGGGCCTGGGGTGAGGTGTTCGGTCTGGGCGCTTGTCGCGCCGAACGATGTATGTTCGATCGATTGGCTCTTCGTAACAAACGAATCGTTCGGTCTGGCAGAACCCCGAACGAACGTCAGCGCCTCATCGGGATCCTTTTTTATGTATACTAGCACATATGCCCGTTCGTTGCAATGGGAAAGACAATTGGATGTTACCAAAACGCTTATCAATGCGACACTAATAAAACATCCAAACGGTGCAACCTGGCAGCAACGGGGAGGCGCATGCTCAGGTCTAGTAGAAATGCACATTAGTCTGGCGTTGAAAACCATGGTAGACATGCAATATTTACAAGGCCACAGACTCAAATTACAGGTACCTTCGTAAAATTTAATGACTGCTTCATAAGTCAATTATTCTTTTCGTTAACCGGGATCATTAATACGCCCACATGCATGCAAAGAAGGCATGGGAAGGAAGTAGCACACTGTCATTATGACTACATGCATGCAAGTATTAAATAAGTTGGTAGTACGAGGAAACATCATTAATTTTTGCCTCGATTACTGTTAGTGGCCTTGTATAGATGCAAATTGTATTTTTTATAGTGGCCTTGTATAAGGGAATGGAGGGAGTATGATTTTTGTACGACAATCTATTGAGACCATCCAGGGGTTCCAAGTCAAAAAAAAGTTTAGTTGTGTTAGAAAAATGGATGAACTCGCTTGCAACAACAACGAACCAGCCCACTGTCCAATTAATACACTTGCTTTTTCTCTAAAAAGATATTTTAGTTCTGCTAAAAAAAAGGATGACCTCGCTTGCAGCAACAACCCGAACGCATGCACCTGCGCCCCTCGCTGAAGCTTCTTGGAGATTCAAACATATCGCCCACAAATCCGTCTGGGGTTCATTCACGTAAAATTTAGAAAATCCGTTGGGGATTTTTAGAAGAAAAAATCTCAAGGGAGCAACATAATTTAATGGGCGGAATTAATCTCTCACCGGAGCTCGCATGCATGCACGGCCGGGGTTCCATCTGTCCTTCCTTCCCGCTCATCCTGCATGCAACGCTGACTTTATTCCCTAAGATACCATTTACAATAATTAGCCAGCCAATCAGCAGTCGTGCATTGACCACTCAATTTCTGGAGTTGATTTATTTGATCCCTTATTTCTTGCTTCTCGATGATTGTTGATAGGCAACTTGTGAAGGTATATAAATTAGTAGAACTAGCAAAAGAGCCCGTGCGTTCTAACGGGAGAGAAAACATAACACACACTCTTAACTCAACAACCATCATTCAAGACCACAATAGGTCCATCTCCTTTATTTTTGCGAGGCATCATATTTGTGTTGCCGCTTATCCTCCTTCTCGCCCTCGCCGATGATGGCCTCGGTGTTCACACAAAACAACAAAAAACGTGTGTTGAATATGGTTAATCCTAAGGCGTCTCTCTCTCCCCTCTCTCCTCCCTCTCCTCCGCTCTCCCCCCCCCCTCTCTCTCTCTCGCGATGAGAAATCTGTTGTTTTCCCTTGCGACATCTTTCAGAGGTATGCACGTGTAGTTATCGATGTTTTCTTTTCCGTATATGGTTATAGTGGGGTATTTATTTGCAATCCGGATCGCCGCCGGTATGAAAAAACGGATCTTGCGCTATAAATTATAAGTTTGCTTCCATAACAATATTTTAAAAATATTTAACAGGTAAAATTAACATCATATTTAGATTCCACACATTTTTCTAATAAAACTTCATATATAATATGTTAAAATCGAAGTTACGGTTTAAAAGATACAGATAATTTAGAAAATCATTTTGTTTGACTCAAATATATTCCAAAATAATATTTAAAAATACTTAACAGATAAAAATAATCTCATATTCATATTCTACATATTTTTCTAATCAAATTTCATATATAACATGTTCAAATCGGAGTTACGGTTTAAAAGATATGGATGATTTTAAAGAGCATTTGTTTGACTTAAATATGATCCGCGGATGAATTATCTAAAATATTAGGTTTTTTTCGAAAAATATAAAATAACGATTCGGGTGTGACTTAAATCTGGACGACGGGTTGATTTCAAAAAAGACAGGAACTTTTGTGTAAAATACGAAAATAACGCTCCGTTTTAAGTTAAAACAGGACTGTGGGTTGAATTCTCTGAAATAGAGGGACTTTTCTAAAAAAATGCCATGACGGACGAAAGAAATTCAATTTGCTTATTAGTATTTTTTAAAAATTGCTAACAGTTAAAATAACCTCATATTCAGATTCTACATATTTTTCTAATCAAATTTCATATATAACATGTTAAATTTGGAGTTACGATTTAGAAGATATGGGTATTTTAAAAAACAGTTGATATGCACTGCGGGTTTAATGTCAAAAACATCAGGGGGGTTTCTATAAAATAGCATGATGGACTAAGAATACCTATTTCATTTATTAGTAGGTATAGATTTGATAAAAATAATAGAAGTGGGACTATTGGAAAGCAAACCATGTTATGAACCAAAAGTGTGTGCTTTCCCAGCTGGTTGTGCCCTTATATTTGAAGTGGGATGGTCCAGCGTTTGAATCCCACACGAGCTCTATTAACTTTTTGCTGATTGTTCCCTTTCACTGAAAAAAGGATGTGTAGCTGGCCCAGCTCGGCCCAGGGAAGCGCGCCGACCCAGGCCAAACCGCGCAGGAAGATGCCTGACGGTTCAGCAAAGGTTGGGCTGGGACTGCGGGTTCTATCTTTCCCTACCACCTCGTTTATATTACAATTTTGTCTATACAAACCGTAAAAGCATATTATGACATGAGAAGAAAGCGTATTGTGACGGTGAACCCACGGAGTCAATCCGTGCTTTATTATTATAGGGAAAGATAAAGATCAGCCATTGACTCATGGTGAGATAAAAGAATTTTTTTTTCTTTCTACTATATGACAGATGGACCCCATATGGCAGTAACGATAATTGCCTCCACAAACCGTCATCCCATGCCACGTGGGCCATGATGGATGGGCCCCACTGTCAGTTTTGTGTCAAACCAAGGTCAAGCGTCGTTTTTAGTGCTTTTGGTAAATAATTACTCAAAATTGATGTTTTCGGCAAAGTTTTATGAAAACGGTGTTTTTTTCCACTGAGCGGCGCAATTGTGATGGGTTTTGGTAGTTTACTCGTTTATTTTGGCGGAGAACGATTTGAAGTTAAGGTGTAATTTCTGGTCAGTTTTCCATGTCCTTCGACGAAACAACACTTCCCATTTCACTTTAGGCCCCGTTTGGGAGCACCGTATAATTTCACACCCATATCAAATATACACTTGTCTACGAGCATAATTGGTTTAGTGTCCAAAATTGACACGCCATGTTTAGCATTGTGTTAAATATTGACTACTAATTGGTTGGTTGCCGAGTTGTCTTGTCTATCTCATATAAAGTTGTCAATATTTGATAATTCTTGGTATTGCCAATATTGTCAGCAAACTGATCATGCTCGTTGTAATTTACTTGTCACACAAAGACATGTAAAATACGGGTGTAAGTATTTCCGTTTACCCCGTCTCCTTCAGCGGACCACCGCCCGGTCTCCCTCGACCCCCCAATCGAGCGGACCATCGCCCCGTCTCCTTTGACCCCCCAATCCAGCGGACCAGCACCCTGTCTCCTTCCTCAGCGCTCCTCCTCCACTGCTCCGTCACGGCTGCTGCCACCAAAACTACATCGTCCTGCTATCTATCTCCGCCCCAAGCTGATGTACAGGTCCACCAACGTCCATCCCTCCTCACATGGCCTCTGCCTCGCGCTCGTTCTCCGCAGGACCGTGATGACCAAAGGATGGCCAGCCCCAGGTCTTTGAAGCTCCGGCTCTTCCAAGCGCCCATGTACGACGCGGTAGGAGCAGCCGCGTTGACACTGGATGTTGGAGCGCTGGGGAGATTATCGACCTCGTCGTCATCGTTGAGCAGTTCTCCGTTACTCGGCATGCTCTTTGTGCGTCGTCGCCTCAACCTACCGGCCAGAGCTCAAGCCGCACGCCTCTCGGCGGCAATTGCACCGGGACCCGCCAATCCCGCGGCCCCTATGGTCGATTCCTCGCCCTGACACTTCGGCTCCATCTATGTGTCCAGCGACGCGTCAGTTCGTGCTCTGGTTGGTCATCGATAGAGGGCAATAGGTGTTATTGTCCGTTTCTCCTCATCAGTCCGGACTTTTATATAAGTTGATTGAAGCATAAATTTAATTTAATATCTGAGTCAGGAGGTCTTAAGTTCAACAACCTGCCAACGCAGTATTAAAATAAAGATACTGTAGCCTATATAAACCCCATGTCTAAGAGCTAAATAAGTTTAGACGTGAGGGAAGATGTTGAAATATATTGCCTGTTTCTCTTCATCAGTTCAAATTTTTGAATGTGTGAAGTACATAATTACATGTCTAACATTCTCCCTCGGTCCTCTATTCCCTCCCACAGTCACAGCGGGAGTGGCGTTTGCGGACGTTGGTGACTAAAGTTACCCCCGATGAGTAATGAATTGTAGACGTAATCCTTTATGTCGATGTCGAGGTAGCCGATCATGATGTAGCTGAGGTCGAGGTAGTCGTGGTTGATGATGTAGTCGTGGTTGATGATGAAGCCGCACAAAGCCGAAAGCGCAAAAATAATGCGTTATCTTGTAGGTGACGGAGCTGCAGTCGTGGACGATGCACCTTACAGATGTCAGAGGATGCCGTCGGCGATGAGTCCACCGGTTTTGCCAGGACCGGAGGAAACCCATTGAGCACATGTCGGTTTTGCCAGAACCGTGTGGTCGTGTAGAGGTCGTCAGTGGCAAAAAACATTTCGTTTGTCACGGAGTGAACAATCATAATATTGACAAATGATTTCTCCTTGAGGGTTGATTCCCTGAAATTCAAAAAATCCCCCCTAAATCACAAACATCACACATTTGCCAACAATTTTGCACGGTCACCTTGCCCTCAATGGAACAAAAATATAATGATAGAGGGCAAAGTATGTTTTTTACCTCATTGCCGCTGCTGATCCTAACTTGGAAGCCATCACTACAAAAAAATACACTTCCGTGATGATACGTGTTTGTCACAGTAGGTCGCTTTTTTTGTCATGCATGTACATCCATGACGATTTTATGATAGAATCAAGATAGTCATACCTGTGCTGTCGTAGAAGTGTTCCATGACATTATAAAAATTATCATCACGGAAGTGTCCACTTACATGACGATAAATCGCGCATCATAGAAGTGCTTTCGTCAAGGGTGACTGACACGTGGCATCCACCGTAACGGAACGCCGTTAAGCTATCGGGTCGGGTTTTGGATCTGATAACCCGTTAACAGCCCCGACAAATGTGGATTTTCCACATGTAAAATCATCATTGGCCGGAGGAAACACGTGTTAGCTCATCGTTGGGACAGATGTCATCCACTCATTGGACACAAGGCGCCTATGATACATCGACACGTGGCACGACCCAACAGAGGCCCATTCCTGTGAAAAGGCCGGCCCATTTGACTTGGTCAAAAGGTGGCGGGCCGGCCCATGGAAAGCCTGTTAACGGCCTGTTCGCATATAGCCCATTTACAACCCGCTAACCCAAGGCCCGTTACGCCCTATCCGAATTAGGCCCAACAGCGTCATCTGGGCCATCCAATATGATTCCAGCCCGTTTTCACTTCTGGCCCATGTATGGCCCATGACGTCTTTCGGCCCATATGAGGCCCTATGTAACTCTTGGCCTATTAACGGCCTGTGGTGAAACTGGCCCGTAATGAATAGTGTATCACTTTATACCCATTAACGACCCGTTATTCCGTTGGGCCGTTCCCAGCCCATGTTATCTTTCGGCCTTCTCAGAGCCCATTTATTCTTGGGCTCATTTCCAGCATTCGTTTATTTACGCCCGTTACTGTCATTTTCTGCTTGTGGGCTAAATTCAGCACGTGGTTATAGTCGGCCCGTTTGTGGTCCGTTAATACGTTGGGCCGTTTTCATAGCGTCATCAAATACGGCCTATTAACGATGGCCCATTATGGTCGGCCCATGAACGGACGATTCCAACTCTAGCCCGTTTACGGCCATAATGCGGTCTGTTTGGCCCATGTTTGACCAATCGATATACGGCCCGTATAAGACCCATTGATTAACGGCCTGTAGAAGGCCCATTGTTTCTATGGCCCGTAGAAGGCCCATTGTTTCTACGGCCCGTAGAAGGCCCACTGTTTCTACGGCCCGTAGGAGGCCCAGTGTCACTACAGTAAATATTAGCCCATGGTTATTGTGGCCTAGTTTTATAAAATATGCTATTGCAGCCACTAGCAAACCGCGGAAAAAGAACTGCACTATCTACAAGTAAACAAATAAACAAGGCAACAAGGAAATAAAAAAGCAAGCAACTTATGCTAGGCTATCACGACTATTAGACATATTACATCCACTGGGCATCAAAGTTCGTCACCAGTGCAAATATAGGGAACAAATCAGCATATAAACGCCGCAGCAAAACAAGTCTAGAACGGAAACCACTTCAGAAGAGTTCAAGAAACAATATCCTGGGTACCCATAATGCTGGCAAGATGCTTAGCAAGCTTATTAACTTTCTCTTGTTTGGCGCTTAAATCCTCCAGCGCTTGCTGTTGCACAAGAAAGTACGCATCTGAATTCTGCAGGGACTTCATCAGTCCTTCGGCTTCTTGCCGCAGCATAGCTGACTGATGCCTTTCAGCTTGTAGCTGAGACTGAAGAAGCCGAAGTGATTCAGGCAGCGAGTTCGAAGAGCTTGTGCCAGCGGTACTGGCCAGTAACTCGAACACTACATCAATGCAGGACTATAGGGTTTTCTCACTGTCTACAAGATTGTTTTTATCACCTTTCTTGGAGACCTACAGGGTTGTCTCACTATCTTGAACCTTATCTGCACTACTTTCTCTACCATTGCATAGTGGGGTGCTCTTCTCCAATATTCTGTTTGCATACTACAAGAGAAACAAGCAGACACATCACATATTTAGCTTGCAGTATACGGAACTCATTTTGGTAAACCGGTTTAGTAGTAAGGTGGATAGGATAACAACATGATACAAACATATATCTATGTACTATGGTCACTGTATTGTCCATATCCTTCTAGTTTATGTTCCCTAATCAAGATAGAGACACAGTTCAACTCATATATTTTTAAGACATGACAGCATAGATAGAATATAAGTGTGAGAAACTACACAGCATTGGCACCACTTGTAATGTGCATCACATGAGAACATAACTGTTTATACAACTTAAACTGAAAACAACATAGAGCAAGAAGTTAGAACAGCAATCCAGTTAAAGAAATAGGTTTAAAACATACCTGTTGCGCCATTGGAGTTTCAATTGAATCCTTCAAATTCGAAAGTAGTTGGTATGAGTAAATACAGTGATGCAACAGCAAAGGAGTATGGACCATAGCTACGGAATCTGACCTGAGAACAGTTGCTCTTCTTCTTTAAACGTGGAGTTTGGTTTAGCTGTGGTGGTCTTCGTGCTTTGGGCGCTGCAGTAGCTTTACAAACTGCTCGTGTGGGGGTACTTTGTGGTGGACATGATGCTTTGTCAACTAGAAGTGGGTTACTATCCGCTGGGGTTGCGGTTAGATGGGTTGTAGCCGGTTCCCTGCTCAACGGTTTAAGTGTGCAATCTGAAAGAGTCTCGATTATGTGTGGTGGGGCTAGTTTGTGGGCCAGTACAACCATGGTTCTATCTGCATCGACGGGTAGCACTGTCTTTTGTGAAGAATGGGTTTTTTCTCCCTTAGATACTGCCATCACCCCTTCCAATTCAAATGGCTGATAAACAAGAAAAGAAATTGAACGTACAGATATTGTATGATAGACAAATGTGGTAATTCACATATATGTTGTCTAACCAAACAGGACATCATGACACAATTTCACATATATGATGCCTAACTAAACAGGATAGCATGACACAGTTTCAGATATATGATGGATAACTTAACAGGATATAATGGCATAATTCAACATATGATGAGTACCTAAACAGGATGACATGACAAAACTATATGATGTCTTTCTAAAATAGGTTGGGATGAAATAATTCACATACATGTTGTCTAAGTATACAGGATGGCATGATATAATTGACATAATTGATTCATATACTAAGTAGCTAGCACTCGCATGTATGATCTCTAAACTAAGGAGATGGAATTCAATATTGTGCATATGATGTCTAAACTAAGCAATGCAAGACACCATATGCATCATATGAGAAATATAAACATTGCAACTTAGAGCATACACCTCAGGTGGGATATAGGACTGGCCATCTGTCTCTGAATCCTCCTGTGAGGAGCTCCCTGTAACCATCGAGATATATGCTTCAATAGGTACCATTGCCTGCTCTGAAGACCTTGTTTTCACTCCAGATTTTTCCATAACTGGCTCAATGGCTGATACACATGAAGAGTAGTTCAATATACACAGATTGTCGATAAATGGAATACGTAATGAAAAAAAAGATGGCATGAGATAATTCACATATATGATGCCTGGCTCCATGGCGATGCATAATTCACATATATGATAACTGGCTGAGAAACATGGCATTGCATAATTCACGTATCTGATATAAAAAGCAAACAAGAGGCATTCACACAAAGTATGTCTAATCTAAGCAGATGGCATGGCAATGAAAGACACCATATGCATGATATGAGCAATATAACCCAGTCAAGTTAGAGCATGCACCTCGGGGGGGGGGGGATACGACTGGTCATCTGTCTGTGAATCCTCCTCTGAGGAGCTACCTGTAACCAGCAAGAAATCTGCATCGACAGATAGCACTGACTGCTCAGAAGACCTTGTTTTCACTCCAGATTTTCCCATGACCGACTCAGATGGCTAATGCACAGGAAGAGTAGATGAATGTATAAACACTGTTGACAAATGGAATACATTATGGAAAAAAAATATGGCATGATACAATTCACATATACGATGACTGGCTAAACAGGATGGCATTGCATGATTCACATATATGATGTCTGGCTAAAGAAGATGGCATTGCATAATTCTCATATACTCCCTCCGTTCCTAAATATTTGTCTTTTAGAGATTTCAAATGGACTACCACATACGGATGTATATAGACATATTTTAGAGTGTAGATTCACTCATTTTGTTTCGTATGTAGTCACTTGTTGAAATCTCTAAAAAGACAAATATTTAGGAATGCTGGGAGTATGATATAGAAACCAAACAGGTGGCATTCACACAAAGCAAATCTAAACTAAGATGATGACATATAAGATGTATAATGTAAGCAATGCAAGGCGCCATATGCATGATATGACCAACATCAGCATACCAGGTTAGAGCAAACACCTCAGGTGGTAAACAGGCGTGGTCGGCTCCTTCTGAATCTCCATCTGAACAGTTATCTTCCTCTGGAATACAATCTGGAAATGCAAGAGGGGGGCCCACTTCGCCCACCATGGAGCGGCGTCTGCGTGACATTATATTCCCATGCAATGGTCTTCTCTTTTTCTCTACATGTTCAGTACGATTGTGTACAATATCTAACATGCATAATAAAAAAATAGTTAGATTTTGTAAGGCCTAAGGGGTGCATGCAAAAATCAAGACTGATGCTAGCAAACGAGTGTATGGATCCAAAACTAATGATAGCAGGTAGATTATAGCTTCATTTTAAAAAGGTAGACAATCACTACTAGGGAAAACCTTATACACAGAACTTTAGCAATAGCGTGTGTCAAAGAAGCACGCTGGTGCTAAATAGCAGCAGCGAGCCTGCCGAAACCGCGCTGCAGATAATGTCGTAGCAGTAGCGCGTCTTGCTGAATACACGTTACTACTAAAATTTTCACGGCTTAGCCGATATGGTACACATAGTACTAGCGATCTACATGGAACCGCGCTACTGCTACTTTCTTTGTAGTAGCGCGTTTTGCTCTAAACTCGCTACTACTAAAGGATATAAAATTAAATGAAAAGCAAATAGAAAGGTAATTGAAAATGAAAGAAATAGAAGAAGGTGAAAGGAAAAAAAATAAAATGTGAAGAAAAATAAGTGAAAAAGGGAAAAAGGAGAAAGTTGTAGCAGTAGCACGTATCGCAGAACGCGCTGTAGCTAATGTAGCAGCAGCGTGTTTCTAGGAACGCGCTACTGCTACTTCTGACTTAACCACCGCATTCGTCCTTGCCCACGGCCACTTCCCCCAAATCTCACTACTCCCCTCTCGCCGCCGCCGTCGCCCGTCGGTCGCCGCGCGCTCTCCGCACACCCTCTACGCCGCCCCCGACCCCGGATTCAACGCCGCCCCTGCCCCCGACCTCAACGCCGCCCCGGACGCCGCCCCCGACCTCAACGCCGCCCCGGACGCCGCCCCAAGCCCGACCTCGACGCCGCCTGCCGCTCTCTCGCCGTAGGCACCCGATCGAGGTGAGCACGCCTGCTCCTCCCCCTCCCCTACCTCTGCCTAGATAGAGTTCTTCAAATTTTAGTTGCATCAAATAGTTAGGGTTCATCTATGGGTGGAAATGAATTGGATACAGATGCGGCTGGGATTTTTCTTAGGTGATGTTTTCTTAGATGATGAATAAACACTAGTGTAATGCATAATAAAACGAGTAAAATTTGACCTTCTTCTATTTAGTTAGTAAGAACTAGTTAGTAAGAACTGAAGGAAATATGCCCTAGAGGCAATAATAAAGTTATTATTTATTTCCTTATATCATGATAAATGTTTATTATTCATGCTAGAATTGTATTAACCGGAAACATAATACATGTGTGAATATATAGACAAACAAAGTGTCACTAGTATGCCTCTACTTGACTAGCTTGTTAATCAAAGATGGTTATGTTTCCTAACCATGGACAAAGAGTTGTTATTTGATTAACGGGATCACATCATTAGTTGAATGATCTGATTGACATGACCCATTCCGTTAGCTTAGCACCTGATCGTTTAGTATGTTGCTATTGATTTCTTCATGACTTATACATGTTCCTATGACTATGAGATTATGCAACTCTCGTTTACCGGAGGAACACTTTGTGTGCTACCAAACGTCACAACGTAACTGGGTGATTATAAAGGTGCTCTACAGGTGTCTCCAAAGGTACTTGTTGGGTTGGCGTATTTCGAGATTAGGATTTGTCACTCCGAATGTCGGAGAGGTATCTCTGGGCCCTCTCGGTAATGCACATCATTTAAGCCTTGCAAGCATTGCAACTAATGAGTTAGTTGCGAGATGATGTATTATGGAACGAGTAAAGAGACTTGCCGGTAACGAGATTGAACTAGGTATTGGATACCGACGATCGAATCTCGGGCAAGTAACATACCGATGACAAAGGGAACTACGTATGTTGTTATGCGGTCTGACCGATAAAGTTCTTCGTAGAATATGTAGGAACCAATATGGGCATCCAGGTCCCGCTATTGGTTATTGACCGGAGACGTGTCTCAGTCATGTCTACATTGTTCTCGAACCGTAGGGTCCGCACGCTTAAGGTTTTGATGACAGTTATATTATGAGTTTATGAGTTTTGATGTACCGAAGGAGTTCGGAGTCCCGGATGAGATCGTGGACATAACGAGGAGTCTCGAAATGGTTGAGACGTAAAGATCGATATATTGGACGACTATATTCGGAGTTCGGAAAGGTTCCGAGTGATTCGGGTATTTTTCGGAGTACCGGTGAGTTACGGGAATTCGCCGGGGAGAAGTATTGGGCCTTATTGGGCCCTGCGGGAAAGAGAGAGGGGCTGCCTAGGGTAGGCCATGCGCCCCCCCATGGCCTAGTCCGAATTGGACTAGGGGGAGGGGCCGCACCCCCTCCTTCCTTCCCTTCTCTCTTCCCCTTCCTTGTCTCCTACTCCTAATACATGGAAGGACTCCTAGTTGGACTAGGAAAGGGGGAATCCTACTCCCGGTGGGAGTAGGACTCCCCTAGGGCGCGCCATAGAAGACGGCCGGCCCTCCCCTCCTCCACTCCTTTATATACGGGGGTAGGGGGCACCCCATGGACACACAAGTTGATCTTCGTGATTGTTCTTAGCCGTGTGCGGTGCCCCCTCCACGATATTACACCTCGGTCATATTGTAGCGGTGCTTAGGCGAAGCCCTGCGACAGTTGACCATCAAGATCGTCACCACGCCGTCGTGCTGACAAAACTCCTCCCCGTACCTCTCCTGTATCAGAGTTCGGGGTGCGTCATCGAGCTGTACGTGTGTCAAGAACTCGGAGGTGCCGGAGTAACGGTGCTTGGATCGGTTGGACCGGGAAGACGTACGACTACTTCCTCTATGTTGCGTCAACGCTTTCGCTTCGGTCTACGAGGGTACATAGACAACACTCTCCCCTCTCGTTGCTATGCATCACCATGATCTTGCGTGTGCGTAGGAATTTTTTTGAAATTACTACGTTCCCCAACAAGAACTAGGTACTAATTAGGTGATTTTTTAGTTAAAGCAATTTTTCCTGCCTCGACGTGGACGATGCCTATCCCGCATCCTCCTCGTCGAGTCGGCGGAGGATGACACCTGCTTGACCAGATCGGCCATGTCTGGGACTGGGCTCCGCCGGGGTGGTACTGGGAGGCGCTACCTACCGGGGGGCGCATGTTGGTGAGGAGCCAGCCTGTCGTTGACCCGAACCTTCTTTGGTGGCGGTCGCGTGGGCCAGTGACGATCCAGAGGCTCGAGGACTCCGCGGAGGTGGTGCGTCACCATGTCAGTGAGGAGGACGCGCACGTCCGTCGCTACTTGTTTGCATTGGAGCACAGGCCGTTCTCCAATACCTGGCAGGTTCTCCGGGGATCTCACTGGAGCTATGATCCCGTGATGGTGCCTTCTCTGTGGGTGTCCACCGCCCGCACCGACACCCGTCGTGTGCTAGAGTTTTAGTTGTATTAGTGATGTTATATGTATGACACTATTCGTGATGTATTAGTGATAATATTCGACGATGTACTTATGCACGAGATGATCTACTTTTGCTTATTGAATGCATGCTAATTTGAGTCCTATAAGATATTTTGAAATGTATATCTTGTGTTGCTCAATATCCTAGTGGCCGGTCATGTTTGCAGGTTACACCTTCGAGTGGCCTATGTTTTGCCGGAGTGTTGATTCATTTCCGTTCCTGCAAATTTCAGGCGCTCGATATGTCCTATTTTAGCAAAGGCCATGCCGGATTTTTCCGTGAATTTTGGCATGACTTGTGCTAGAATATGTAGGAAATATCGAGTGCCCCGGATTTGTGTGTTGAGTATCTTGGTAGTTGTCTTCGATCGATTTTCAATTAATGTTTTAACTATGAACATAGGAAATGTCTGACGACGAGAAGGATTTCAGTATTTGCAAATACTGCGAAGACGAGCGCGGCCTGTGCGACGAAATCTTCCTAGATGATGATAGGCGCTTCAGCATCAAGCTGGACGAGAACTTCGAAGTGGATACAGTAAGTCACAACGACAAATCTTTTTTCGTAATTAAGCATGACATCTGCTTCATTTTCTTCAACTTATATTTTTTTACTATTCTACTAGCGTATCCCCTGCCATGCTAGAGTTTTTGTATTGGATAAGATAGGTTTCAGTCATAGTATGGAGGAAAAGAAAGTTTACTTGAAGACCGAGCATGGTTATATTTTCCATGCGAAGTTATACAATTCAGACGACTACACCTATTTTGGATGCAAAACGTGGCGAGCACTATGCAAGACTTATGCATTTGAGCCTGATATGGTTATCACCTTTGATATTCGTCCAGAAGATGATATTGAAGGTAATACCAACATCTGGGTCGATGTGCAAATGCCTCCAGTTATACCATTATGTAAATTTCTCAACCATATTTATGTCTTTGATATTGTTTATTCAAAAATAGTTGACAACTAATTTGTATTGTCAGCTTATTTCCGTGCAAGAAAACATGTCCAGCGCTTGGTAGACAGGACCGTATACTGTCCTGGGGCTGAACTCAACTGCGAGGAGCTCAGTCATTATGTTTCATGGCTTGAGGATCTTGATACTGTCAAGACAAATTTTCTTCCTGCATTTAGAAATGTTAGTACTAAAAATGTGCGACCAATAGTGTTCGTAATGAAGTACGGTCACATCTATTTAGGAAGGATAGTAAGATTTTTACTATTTGTCATCGGTGCATCTTTTCCATACATTATTTTTGAAGCTAAACTTCATTGCTAAGTATGTTACCGTACGATGTTCTTCAACAGGGACTCCCAATGAATGTTGTGCCTTATGGGATCGAGACTAAAGGTACCATGAGTATTATCAGCTTATGGCCAAGATATCCTACAGATTACTTTAGTGCATTCAAGATTAGCGACGGATGCTTAATAGTGCAAGACTGGACCAAATATGTGATGGGGGAGCGCAGAGAAGTACTAGGGGGCAACAAACAGATGCGCTACCCATGATTAGGAGACAGGTTCATCTGCATGCTCCAGTTTGATCGAGGAGGAGAGCTATATATGTTTTATGTTATTTTACCTAAGAGAGAGCAGCAGGAGTGATTAGCTAGCTAGAAATGAGTTTGAGGATGATGATGTGCTACACTATTACTATGATGATAAAATAGTTAGTGTTGGTGGTAATGACTATGATGATTATTATTAGCTAGTGTTAGTGCTGATTAAATAAATACTGTTGGTGGTAATGACTATGATGATGATTAAATAGCTTGTGCTGGCGGATTATATTCAAGTGGAGGCAACATGTTGTGCACATCGAAAGTACTACTAGTCCAAACTAGATCAAGTTTGGATTAGTAATATACTTTTGACATGCACCACATATTGCCTCCACTTGAACCTAATCCACCTTCATTTAATACACTGTTATGGACATAATGATGTAAACCTCATAACAGCTGGTATTGTACCAATATTTGTATGATGGCGCATAAATACACCAAAAAAATACTAGTAGCGATGGAAAGAAAACACGCTGCAAGTAGATACCTTAGCAGTAGCGCGGTAGTGAACAAGCGCTGCAGCTATTTGTCCTAGCAGTAGCGCGTGATGGCACGTGTTACTACTAAGCAATAGCTGTAGCGCCTTATTAGTAGCGCGGCCACCCGCGCTACTAGTGGGCACAAAACACGCGCTACTGCTAGGGTTTTCCCTAGTAGTGAATGGATCATCTATTGTTTGTTGTCCACCCAACATGAACCACATAGAACACCCCAGATGAACTAGATAGTAGACAGATACTATTCATTGCTGGCTCGATATGAGACCCATGGGCATTTCAAAACTCAAGTTTGAATGATAGAGTAGCAGGTAATAGTAACCGATGTATAACGTAAGCAAACACGAAAGACTGCGACCTCTCTTCCGGAACTCTGTAGTCCTCAGGTTCATCTTCTCAGTCGATGATGGTAATATAGTTGGCGTGGCTGCCGGCAACGGGGAAGATGATCTAAGGCGGCGAAAGAAAGTCTGCAGGGGGGATCTCTTCTATAGCGAACGCTTCTATCAATGGTGCACCTCAGGTGGGGTGGATGACGGCACGGCAGGAGCAGGACATAACACACAGAGTTTTCTTTGACGCCTATCTGAAAATAAAGTAAATCTGTAAGGGATCCTTAGAATTGGAGGATTATATAAACGCAGGGACATGAAAAACACAGGAATAGGATAGGAATGCACGTGCAAAACAGGGCATTTGGAAACATAGGATTTCAGTCAACCTGGGTGTTTGGTTCACATGAATTGGAAGAACACAGGAATGGAGAAACGTGGTCAAATTAAAGTCAAACCACGTGAAAATGAAAAAAATAAGAATCTTATTATGCCAGTAATGCAATTAGTTATTTTTTTCATGCATATTAATTTGAAAAGGACGTCCAAGTGAATACAATTCCTACGTTTTTTCTTCGAAAGAGACACCAAACGAAAAAATCCTCCAGTTTTGCTTTGCTCCACTCCTTCTAACAGATTTGCACGAATAGTAGTTCCATAGCAAAGGATCCCTGAGGGATCGACATGAATGCAGAGTGACAAAGTGATGCGACGAGTGTACAACCTCTTTGGCATAGCCTTGTGGACCTCAGCATCATTGGGTTGGACGTGGAGGATGGTGATGATGCTAGTGTGACTGTGGGAGGCGGGGAAGAAGATCCGAGGCCTCTAGAAACGGCGCCGAGGGTACTGCTCTGCTGTGATGGACGGTTCCGTCGTTGGAGCAGCTTCGCTAAGGTGTACGGCGACGAGGCTGAAGCAGGACAAGACAGACAACGTTAATCTGAAGTGGGACCCTAAGATCATCTGCAATAGATGATGTAAAATACATCAAGTGCTAGATGTAAAACACATCAGCCGCGCCACGGCCGCTCCGACAGATGATGTAAGTACTGTTCACTCTGAACTTAACTGAAGAAAATGAACTTTACAGTCGAAACTGAATTTTACTGTCGAAACTGATTGAACTAGTAACAGAGCATTGCTATTCTTGAAGAAACCGAGCGCAAGACTCGCAACAAGTCTATCAAATTCCTGAAAGTGAAGTGGTTACACCATTCCGACCGAGAAGCCACCTGGGAGCGCGAGGACCACCTCCATTCCGAATATCCGAAGTTCTTTCAGTCCTAGATCTCGGGACGAGATCCTCTTGTAGTGGTGGAGTGTTGTAACACCCCAGATGCGACTTTCCATATTTGTAACTCCAACTCTTGCCATTTTCGGCTATGTGTTATGATATTCCCTCCGTGGTTGGGTTTTTGTCTTTCATTTTGCATTTTGTTCATGTCATGCATTTCATATCATGTCATTATGTGCATCTCATTTGCATACGTGTTCGTCTCATGCCTCCGAGCATTTTTCCCATTGTCCGTTTTGCATTCTGACACTCCCACATGCACCGGCGCACCCCTCTTTTCTCTTTTCGTGAACAGGTGTTAAACTTTCTCGGAATAGCCTGAAGTTTGCGAAGCGGCCTTGGTACAACATCGGTAGACCGCCTGTCAAGTTTCGTGCCATTTGGAGGTCGTTTGATACTCCAATGGTTAACCGGGTATCCGCAAAGGCCTCTTTCGGGTTGCAGCCCAACACCCCTCCAAAACAGCCCAATAACCCATCTAAGTCACTTCCATGCTCTCTGTCGTCGGATCACAATTATGTGGGCGAAAACCGCACCTCATTTGGAGTCTCCTAGCTCCATCTACCTATAAATATGTGCTCCCCCCGGATTTTTCGTAGTCCAAACCCTAGCCCCGCTCCCTCTCCGCCGCCGGACACGTCCGGGTCGGACCGGACGAGATCGCCGCCACGCCCGCACCAACCGCCGCCTATCACGTGGCCTCCGCCGGCCGGTCGCCGCTGCAGCCAGCAGGGCCCGCGGGAGGCCCTCCCGGCCCGGTTCGTCCGGCGCCTCCGCCCGATCCGCCCGCGCCTCCCCGCCGCCTCGGCTCGCTGCCCCGCCGCCCATCCGTCCAGCTCCGCCCGCCGTCCCGCCGGCCGCCACTCGCCGTCTCGCCGGGTGCCACCGCCGCCGTGCGCTCCGGCCGCCGTCGCCTCGTCGTCTCCCCGTCGCCCTCCGCCGTGGACCTCGCCGGCGACCGCGCCCCGGCCGGATCCAGGCGCCGCGGCCGGCCCCGACCCCCCTCTCCGGCGTCCTCCCCGTCCAACTCTGGTGAAGCTCCTCCTCGACAAACCTCAGTCCGCGCGCCCAGATCTGGATCGGGTCAAACCCTAGGTTGACCCGAGATATCTCTGTCATTTTTTTCTTACATTCTGTTGCCATGTTCATCGCATCATAACTCCATGACCGTAGCTCCGTTTCATGCGCATGATATATCAAAATGTTCATCAGAAGATGCTCTCCATTTTGTTCCATTATGACATGTTTGTTAGAGTTCATCTTGATGCCTAAATCATCGTTGCAAAAGTGCTATATGATGTTTAATGCTGTGTGTTAACAGAACTTGATGTTTTGTCATTTTTGTTGCATTTGATGTGTGCATCTTATGGGCATGAGCTCTACATGTGTTTTGGGCTATGCCATGCCATATTTACAGAGGTGCCTGCCATGTAGTTTTGTGATTTATATGGTGACTAAAACAAGCATGCAAACTAGGCTTCGTGATGTTGCTGATTTCAGTCCCTGTTCTGCTGTTATTTTGATGCCATGTAAACTTGATGCTACAGAGAGATACATGCTTATTTTGGGATACTTAAATAAGGATGTTTTGAACATATGGTTATGCTCTATCTATCCATGCCCCTGTTTGCAATTATGGAGTAGTCTATCATGTCATTTTGTTGCTCTATGTTTGCTATAAATTGTTTCCTGGCAGATTGTTTACATGTTATTCAATTTTGCCAAGGTTATTGTAGTTGATCCTTGCATACTATGAACTTGTTTTTGCCATGTTTAGTTTCATAAACTTGTATTATTGCTAGTGCTATGCTTATCTTGTCATTCAATGAATTGTGGTGAGCGAATCGAGCTCGCAAAGATGCCTTCATGATTCTGTTAATGCCATGCTCTGTTTGCTGAATCTGTTAATGAAACTTGCTATGTTTACAATGGTGTCATCATATCTTATGATCCTTTTTGGCTGATGGTGAGTATGGGACTTTTGTTCTATGCATTTAGTAGAATCATGCCATGCCCTAAGTTTCTATTATAGGTTCCTGTAGCGTGATGTTTGCTTGCACTAAACTTTGCTTCCTGATGCTGTTTCTGCCATGTTCAATATTTTCATCAAGTCTGTGAAGCTGATATCTTTTCCACTTTTGCCATGCTTATTTGAATCTGTTAATGTGTGAATTAGACGTAGCTAAGTGTTCATATTTTGTCAAGAATCTCTTGTAGATCACTTCCATGTGTTTTGTTGATATGTTGGGGTGCTGTAGCATAGTTTCTTGATGTATTCCAAGTGCTATCATGTTGTTAATCGCAGAATTGTGTCATTCTTTTTTTGCTTGCCATTTTCAAACCGTGCATCCGTTCAGGGTGATCTTTATATCGATTTCAACCGAAATCATCTCATCTTTCCATAGGAATACTTGGTTTGCCAAGTTGATGCCTTGTTCATCATTTTTCCTTCCGGAGCCCGCATATGCATTGCATATCACATCTCGCATATCATGCCATGTATTGCATCATGTTGCTTGTGCATTGCATCGTGTTTGATTGTTGTTCTATTGCTTGTGTTCTTGCCTTGGGAAGATCTGGGAGATGAGTACGTGCACGAGGAACCTGTTGAGTACGCTAACGAGGATCAAGCTTTTGACAACTCTGAGAACCTTGCAGGCAAGATTACCATACACTCGATATCACTTCTATCTTTGCTTTGCTTGTTGCTTGCTCTATCGCTATGTTTGCTGTACCTACCACTTGTTTATCATGCCTCCCATATTGCCATGTCAAGCCTCTAACCATCTTGTTCTAGCAAACCGTTGTTTGGCTATGTCACTGCTTTTGCTCAGCCCCTCTTATAGAGTTGCTAGTTGCAGGTGAAGATGAAGGTTGTTCCTGGTTGGAACATGGATATTTTGGGATATCACAATATCTCTTGTTTAATTAATGCACCTATATACTTGGTAAAGGGCGGAAGGCTCAGCCTTATGCCTGGTGTTTTGTTCCACTCTTGCCACCCTAGTTTCCGTCATACGGGTGTTATGTTCCTTCATTTTGCATTCCTTACGCGGTTGGGTGATTTATGGGACCCCCTTGACAGTTCGCTTTGAATGAAACTCCTCCAGCAAGGCCAACCTTGGGTTTTACCATTTGACTACCTACCACCTATTAATTTTCCCTTGGGTTTTCGTGAGCCCGAGGGTCATCTTTATTTTAGCCCCCCCGGGCCAGTGCTCCTCCGAGCGTTGGTCTGAACCGAGCCGCCTGCGGGGCCACCTCGGGGAAACTTGAAGTCTGGTTTTACTCGTAGCCTGTCTCATCCGGTGTGCCCTGAGAACGAGATATGTGCAGCTCCTATCGGGATTTGTCGGCACAGTCGGGTGGTCTTGCTGGTCTTGTTTTACCATTGTTGAAATGTATTGTAAACCGGGATTCCGAGACTGATCGGGTCTTCCTGGGAGAAGGAATATCCTTCGTTGACCGTGAGAGCTTGTGATGGGCTAAGTTGGGACACCCCTGCAGGGTATTATCTTTCGAAAGTCGTGCCCGCGGTTATGTGGCAGACGGGAATTTGTTAACGTCCGGTTGTAGAGAACTTGACACTTGACTTAAATTAAAATGCATCAACCGCGTGTGTAGCCGTGATGGTCTCTTCTCGGCGGAGTCCGGGAAGTGAACACGGTTTGGGTTATGTATGAACGTAAGTAGTTTCAGGATCACTTCTTGATCATTTCTAGCTTCTCGACCGATGCGTTGCTTCTCTTCTCGCTCTCACTTGCATATGTTAGCCACCATATATGCTTAGTGCTTGCTGCAGCTCCACCACCTTACCCCTTTCCTACCCATGAGCTTAAGTAGTCTTGATCTCGCGGGTGTGAGATTGCTGAGTCCCCGTGACTCACAAATTCTACCAAAATAGATGCAGGTGCCGAGGATACCAGTGCAAGTGGCACAATCGAGCTCAAGTGGGAGTTTGACGAGGACCTGGGTTGTTACTATGTTTCGTTTCCTGATGATCAGTAGTGGAGCCTAGTTGGGACGATCGGGATCTAGCATTTGGGGTTATCTTCTTTTCATTTGGTTTTGACCGTAGTCGGTGTATGAGTGTATTTTGGATGATGTATGAATCTATTTATGTATTGTGTGAAGTGGCGATTGTAAGCCAACTCTCTTTATCCCATTCTTGTTCATTACATGGGATTGTGTGAAGATGACCCTTCTTGTGATAAAACCTACAATGCGGTTATGCCTCTAAGTCGTGCCTCGACACGTGAGAGATATAGCCGCATCGTGGGCATTACAAGTTGGTAATCAGAGCCATCCCCGACTTAGGAGCCCCCCTGCTTGGTCGAATCGCTGGCGTTGTGAGTCTAGAACAAAAATGTTTTGAGTCTTAGGATTATATATATCGGAGAGTAGGATTCTTTTACTCCTCAGTCCCTTCGTCGCTCTGGTGAGGTCTCCTGACGTAGATGTTTTGACTTTCCTCTCCTCAAATTTCACTAAATTTTTTTAGGATCACACGGGTATCTTGGAATTGTTCCGATGGTTTTGTGACGAGAACATTGTTCTTGGTGCCTCCTGACATTTAGGGGTTGTGGCAGTGTCCGGGGGAGTTGAGCTCCGAGGTGTTGTCGTCACAATTTTATCATTGCAGTTCTGGAATACCTGAGTTTTGCCGACATCGAAAATCTCTTTTATGCAGTTGTTGGTGAGATAACCTCGACGTCACCCAGTACTGGGGAGTTCGGGAGTATTGCCATAACTCGTATAACGGATGCTTTTTGAAGGTTGAGGTACACGATTTCTGAAGGTTTCTTGGTTATGTATTGACGGATGGATACATCTAGATGTAGGGATTGTTAGTTTTGGTGAGATATATTGCTTCCCCTGTATCCCCAACACCTGATTGCATAACCAGAATGTTTCGGGAGTTTATAGGTGGGATTCAAGTAGCTCTAGCATTTCTTCCCGCAGATATTTGGTTTGTGATTGGGTAATCCTTACCACTTATTTGTTCCATTTGTACCTTGTCTTTTTTCTTTCATCAATCTCTTATCAAGTGGCTTCTCACCTTAATGGACGTGTGATGTTAACTTTGGAATTCATTCGTTCATCCTTGTTCGAATGTTTATTGTGAAGACTATATGTTGCAATTTCTATCCGTTGATTCAACTTGTCTATCTGTCTATCAAGATGCTAACGGATGTCACCCTCTTCAGGATGGCTCCGCCAATGCGTCAGAATCCGGAATGCAATGATGGGAGTCAGGTGAACCCTCCACCTCCACCTCCGCCTCCGGAGGCATGGCAAGCTTTGATGGCAGCCACAAACGCCAACGCTCAGATGATGATTCAGCTCATGCAAGAGCGCAACCAAGGCCAAGGCAACCAAAGGAATCAAGGTCAAGGGCAGTTCAATCATCAGCCTCAGTTTCCTACCCTTAACCATTTCCTTGCGAATCAACCGAAGTCTTTCAGCTACTGTGCCGAGGCCACAGACGCCGATGATTGGCTTGTGGATATCAACAAGCATTTTGAATGTAGCAATGTCAGGCCTGAGGACTACGTCAAGTTCGCTTCTTTTCAGCTCAAGGACCAAGCACCTGATTGGTTCCAGCAATACAAAGATTCCAGAGGAGGTAGAGTGATTACTTGGACTGATTTCTGTCGGGACTTTAAAGCTCACCACATTCCTACCAGTGTTGTTGAGAGCAAGCGTGAGGAGTTCCACAATCTCAAGCAAGGCAGCATGTCTGTGTACGATTACAACAAGCAGTTTCAGAAACTTGCTTGCTTCGCTAAACAAGACATTCCTGATGAAAAGAGTATGATTTATCAATTCAGAGGTGGCCTTAGAGAGGATCTGCAGTTAGCTCTTGTTCTTGTTGAGCCTACTCAGTTTGATCAATTCTACAACATGGCCCTCAAGCAAGAAGGTGCTCAGCTCAAGTGTGAGGCTTCTAAGAAGAGAATCAGGGATGCAGTTCAGTCTTCTTCTTCCTCATAAGTGGCAGCTAAGCAGCAAAAGTTCTACCTTCCTCCTCCTCCGTTTCGTCAGCCGTACTAGCAGAAGAACTCAGGTGGTCGTGGATCTTCCCACCCACCCAACATAGGATACCAGAACAAGTCAAATTCTCAAGCTCTAAGGTCAAATGCTCCTTATCATCGTCCGCTCTTAGAGGTGACTTGCAACAAGTGCCAGCAGAAAGGTCACTACGCGAACAAGTGCTTCAACCAAAGGCGCCTTCCGCCTCCTCCTCCTGTGAGATCTTCAAGCAATGCAGTGGTCAAGCATAATCCCAAGTCTGCAAAGGTGAACATGATGAATGCAGCGCAAGCGGAGGAATCTTCTGACGTGATAATGGGTAATCTTCCAGTTAATGATATTCATGCAAAAGTCTTATTTGATACTGGTGCATCGCATTCTTTCATGTCATATCCTTTTGCATCGAAGCACAATTTTGACACAGAGGAATTACCTAGAGCAATGCAAGTTATTTCTCCGGCTAAGTGTTTGAGATCTACCTTATTGGTTCCAAATGTCGATATCAATATGGGCGACTATAAATTTCTGTCTAAACCAATTGTCCTTGGTGACTCGGATATTGATCTAATTCTCGGGATGGAATGGCTTTCTAAGCACAAAACTCAACTTGATTGCGCTGCCAGGGAAATTCATTTGACACACTCTTCTAAGGATGTTATCATCTATGCCGCTCGTGATGAAACCATTCGGTTGTTTTCTCTCAATGAGAAGGGCGAGTTGGATGCTATCTCTCAGATTCTAGTCGTTTGTGAGTACCAAGATGTCTTTCCAGAAGAGCTTCAGGGTATGCCTCTGCACCGGCCAGTCGAGTTCGTTATCGATCTTGAGCCTGGCACTGAACCCGTTTGCAAGCGTCCATCCAAGCTTGGACCTAAAGAGCTGAAGGAATTGAAGACATAGATCGATGAACAAGAGCGTCTGGGTTTGATCATACCGAGTTCATCTCCATGGGGTTGTGGAGTTCTTTTTGTCTAGAAGAAGGATGGCACGGACCGACTGTGCGTCGATTACCGTCCATTGAACAAGAAGACAATCAAGAACAAGTATCCACTTCCCAACACCAATGAGCTATTCGAGCAACTCAAAGGTGCTAAAGTTTTCTCCAAGCTTGAACTTTGTATGGGTTATCATCAGATTCGCATTCGTGAACAAGATATTCCCAAGACAGCATTCAGAACAAGCTATGGTTCTTATGAATATACTGTCATGTTTCAGCCTTGTCAATGCTCCTCCAACATTCTCTCGAATGATGAACTTCATCTTCAACCGCTACACGAATGAATTCGTCTTGGTGTATCTCGATGATATCTTGGTCTTCTCCAAGAATAAGAAGGATCATGCCAAACATTTGCGATTGGTGCTCGACAAGCTCAGAGAGTATCAATTCTATGCGAAGTTTTCCAAATGTGAGTTCTGGCTTGATGAAGTTCTTTACCTTTGTCACATCATCTCCGCCAAGGGCATTGCTGTTAATCCCGAGAAGGTGTCTGCAATTGTGAATTGGGAACCTCCTCAGAATGTTAACAAGCTCCACAGTTTTCTTGGTCTTGCAAGCTATTGCCGAAGATTCGTTGAGAACTTCTCTAAGATTGCAAAGCCTCTTTCCAACCTCCTCCAGAAGCATGTCAAGTATGTCTGGATGCCTGAGTGTGACGTTGCTTTCAACACCCTCAAAGAGAAGCTAGTCTCAGCTCCTGTCTTGACTCCTCCTGATGAATCCAAGCCATTCGAAGTTTTCTGTGATGCTTCCGTGCAAGGTCTCGGTGCTGTGTTAATGCAAGAGAAGAAAGTTGTGGCCTATACCTCTTGTCAGTTGAAGCCCAACGAAAAGAACTACCCCACTCACGATCTTGAGTTGGCGGCAGTTGTCCATGCATTAATAACATGGAGACATCTCTTGTTGGGAAGGAAAGTGGACATTTTCACCGATCACAAGAACCTCAAGTATATCTTCACTCAACCCAACCTCAACCTCACACAAACTCGATGGATCGAAATGATTCAAGAGTACAATCCAAGTATTGAATATACTCCTGGCAAGGCCAATGTGATTGCAGATGCTCTGAGCAGAAAGGCTTATTGCAACAGCTTAATTCTCAAGCCATGCCAACCAGACCTTTGTGAAGCTTTCCGCAAACTGAATCTTCAAGTTGTTCCTCAAGGCTTTCTTGCCAACCTCATAGTCTCTCCTACTTTGGAAGATCAAATTTGTGGGGCACAACTCCTGGATACCATGGTGAAAAAGGTGAAACATGGTATCGACACAAGGGCATTTCCAAATACAAGTGCTTCCACATTGATGACGAAGATGCTCTTTTCTTTGAGGACCGAATTGTGGTTCCTAAAGGCGATCTAAGAAAAGTCATTATGAATGAGGCACACAATTCCCTTCTATCCATTCATCCTGGAAGTACGAAGATGTACCATGACCTCAAGCTGTCGTATTGGTGGACTCAAATGAAGCGAGAGATTGCTCAATTCGTGAATGAATGTGATGTCTGCAGAAGGGTGAAAGCAGAACACCAAAGACCAGCTGGTCTCCTCCAACCTCTTGCTATTCCAGAATGGAAGTTTGACCATATCGAGGTGGACTTTGTGACTCGATTTCCTAAGTCCAAGCGTGGAAATGATGCTATTTTCGTTGTCATTGACAAACTTACTAAAGTGCCACATTTCCTTCCAATCAAAGAATCCATCACATCAGCTCAGGTGGCAGAGTTATACACCTCCAGAATTGTCTCCTTGCACGGCATTCCACAATTTATTTCTTCAAACCGTGGAAGCATCTTCACTTCTAAGTTCCGGGACTCCTTCCAAAAGGCAATGTGCACCAACATTCCCTTCAACACATCTTTCCATCCTCAAACAAGTGGCCAAGTCGAGCGAGTCAATCAAATCCTTGAAGATATGCTCAGGGATTGTGTCATTTCCTTCGGTATGAAGTGGGAAGATTGTATTCCATATGCCGAGTTCTCCTACAACAACAGCTTCCAAGCGAGTTTGAGCAAGGCCCCATTCGAAATTCTATATGGCAGAAAGTGCCGTACTCCTCTCAATTGGTCCGAGACTGGTGAACGCCAACTTCTTGGCAACGACTTGATCACAGAAGCCGGAGAAATGTGCAAAGTCATTCATGAGAATCTCAAGGCCGCGCAATCGCACCAGAAGAGCTATTATGATGACAAGCACCGTGATGTGGCTTTTGAAATCGGAGACCATGTCTACCTCCGCGTCTCTCCAATGAAAGGCACTCATCGCTTCGGTATCAAAGGGAAGCTTGCCCCTAGATACGTGGGTCCCTTCAAGATCATTGGCAAAAGAGGCGATCTCGCCTATCAACTTGAGCTTCCGTCCAACTTTGCAAACATGCACGATGTGTTTCACGTGTCACAGCTTCGCGAGTGCTTCAAGACGCCTGAGCGTACCATCAACTTCGAAGAGATTGACCTCCAAGAAGATCTCTCTTATCATGAGCACCCCATTGCTATTCTTGAAGAAACCGAGTGCAAGACTCGCAACAAGTCTATCAAATTCCTGAAAGTGAAGTGGTTACACCATTCCGACCGAGAAGCCACCTGGGAGCGCGAGGACCACCTCCATTCCGAATATCCGAAGTTATTTCAGTCCTAGATCTCGGGACGAGATCCTCTTGTAGTGGTGGAGTGTTGTAACACCCCAGATGCGACTTTCCATATTTGTAACTCCAACTCTTGCCATTTTCGGCTATGTGTTATGATATTCCCTCCGTGGTTGGGTTTTTGTCTTTCATTTTGCATTTTGTTCATGTCATGCATTTCATATCATGTCATCATGTGCATCTAATTTGCATACGTGTTTGTCTCATGCATCCGAGCATTTTCCCGTTGTCCGTTTTGCATTCCGACACTCCCACATGCACCGGCGCACCCCTCTTGTCTCTTTTCGTGAGCGGGTGATAAACTTTCTTGGAATGTCCCGAGGTTTTCCAAGCGGCCTTGGTATAGCACCGGTAGACCGCCTGTCAAGTTTCGTGCCATTTGGAGGTCGTTTGATACTCCAACGATTAACCGGGTATCCGCAAAGGCCTCTTTTGGGTTGCAGCCCAACACCACTCCAAAACAGCCCAATAACCCATCTAAGTCACTTCCATGCTCTCCGTAGTCAGATCACGATCGTGTGGGCGAAAACTGCACCTCATTTGGAGTCTCCTAGCTCCCTCTACCTATAAATATGTGCTCCCCCCAGATTTATCGCAGTCCAAACCCTAGCCCCGCTCCCTCTCCGCCGCCGGACACGTCCGGCTCGGACCGAACGAGATCGCCGCCGCGCCCTCACCAACCGCCACCTGCCACGTGGCCTCCGCCGACCGCCCGCCGCCGCAGCCCGTAGGGCCCGCGGGAGGCCCTCCCAGCCCGGTTCGTCCGCCGCCTCCGCCCGATCCGCCCGCGCCTCCCCACCGCCTCGGCTCACCGCCCCGCCGCCCGTCCGTCCAGCTCCGCTCGCCGTCCCGCCGGGCGCCGGCGCCGCCGCGCGCCCCGGCCGCCGTCGCCTCGTCGCCTCCCCGCCACCCTCTGCCACGGACCTCGCCGGCGACCGCACCCCGGCCAGATCTGGGCGCCTCGGCCGGCGCCAACCCCCCTCTCCGGCGTCCTCCACCGTCCAACTCCCGTGAAGCTCCTCCCCAACGAATCTCGGTCCGCGCGCCCAGATCTGGATCGGGTCAAACCCTAGGTTGACCCGAGATATCTCCAAGTCATTTTTTTCTTACATTTTGTTGCCATGTTCATCGCGTCATAACTCCATGACCGTAGCTCCGTTTCATGCGTATGATATATCAAAATGTTCATCAGGATATGCTCTTCATTTTGTTCCATTGTGACATGTTTGTTTGAGTTCATATTGATGCCTAAATCATCATTGCAAAAGTGCTATATGATGTTTACTGCTGTTTGTTAACAGAACTTGATGTTTTGTCATTTTTGTTGCATTTGATGTGTGCATCTTATGGGCATGAGCTCTACATGTGTTTTGGGATATGCCATGCCATATTTACAGAGGTGCCTGCCATGTAGTTTTATGATTTATGTGGTGACTAGAACAAGCATGCAAACTAGGCCTCGTGATGTTGCTGATTTCAGTCCCTGTTCTATTGTTATTTTGATGCCATGTAAACTTGATGCTACAGAGAGATCCATGCTTATTTTGGGATACTTAATTAAGGATGTTTTGAACATATGGTTATTATCTATCCATCCATGCCCCTGTTTGTAATTATGGAGTAGCCTAGCATGTCATTGTATTGCTGTACTTTTGCTATAAAATGTTTCTTGGCAGATTGTTTACATGTTATTCAATTTTGCCAAGGTTGTTGTAGTTGATCCTTGGATACTATGAACTTGTTCTTGCCATGTTTAGTTTCATAAACATGTCTTCTTGCTGGTTCTATGCTTATCTTGTCATGCAATGACTTGTGGTGAGTGAATCAAGCTCGCAAAGATGCCTTCATGATTATGTTAATGCCATGCTCTGTTTGCTGAATCTGTTATCGAAAGTTGCTATGATTACATGGGTATCATCATATCTTCTGATCCTTTTTGGCTAATGGTCAGTAAGGGACTTTTATTCTATGCATTTAGTATAATCATTCCGTTCCTTAAGTTTCTATGATATGTTCCTGTAGCGTGATGTTTGCTTGCACTAAACTTTGCTTCCTAATGCTGTTTCTGCCATGTTCAATATTTTCACCAAGTCTGTGAAGCTGATATCTTTTGTACTTTTGCCATGCTTGCTTGGACCTGTTAATGTGTGAATTAGCCGTATCTCAGTGTTCATCTTTTGTCAAGCATCTCTTGTAGATCACTGCCATGTGTTTTGTTGATATGTTGGGGTGTTGTAGCATAGTTTCTTGATGTATTCTAAGTGCTATCATGCTGTTAATCGCAAAATTGTGTCATTCTTGTTTTGCTTGCCGTTTGCAAACCGTGCATCCGTTCCCGGTGATCTTTATATCGATTTCAACAGAAATCATCTCATCTTTCCAGCGGCATACTTGGTTTGCCAAGTTGATGCCTTGTTCATCATTTTTCCTTCCGGAGCCCGCATATGCATTGCATATCACATCTTGCATATCATGCCATGTATTGCATCATGTTGCTTGTGCATTGCACCGTGTTTGATTGTTGTTCCATTGCTTGTGTTCTTGCCTTGGGTAGAGCCGAGAGATGAGTACGTGCACGAAGAACCTGTTGAGTACGCTAACGAGGATCAAACTTTCGACAACTCTGAGAACCTTGCAGGCAAGATGACCATACCCTCGATATCACTTCTATCTTTGCTTTGCCAGTTGCTTGCTCTATCGCTATGTTTGCTCTACCTACCACTTGTTTATCATTCCTCCCATATTGCCATGTCAAGCTTCTAACCATCCTGTCCTAGCAAACTGTTGTTTGGCTATGTCACCGCTTTTGCTCAGCCCCTCTTATAGCGTTGCTAGTTGCAGGTGAAGATGAAGATTGTTCCTGGTTGGAACATGGATATTTTGGGATATCACAATATCTATTGTTTAATTAATGCACCTATATACTTGGTAAAGGGTGGAAGGCTCGGCCTTATGCCTGGTGTTTTGTTCCACTCTTGCCACCCTAGTTTCCGTCATACTGGTGTTATGTTCCTTGATTTTGTGTTCCTTACGCGGTTGGGTGATTTATAGGACCCCCTTGACAGTTCGCTTTGAATAAAACTCCTCCAGCAAGGCCAACCTTGGTTTTACCATTTGACTACCTACCACCTATTACTTTTCCCTTGGGTTTTCGCGAGCCCGAGGGTCATCTTTATTTTAGCCCCCCGGGCCAGTGCTCCTCTGAGCGTTGGTCTGAACTGAGCCGCCTGCGGGGCCACCTCGGGGAAACTCGAAGTCTGGTTTTACTCGTAGCCTGTCTCATCTGGTGTGCCCTGAGAACGAGATATGTGCAGCTCCTATCGGGATTTATCAGCACAGTCGGGTGGTCTTGCTGGTCTTGTTTTACCATTGTCGAAACATCTTGTAAACAGGGATTCCGAGACTGATCGAGTCTTCCTGGGAGAAGGAATATCCTTCATTGACCGTGAGAGCTTGTGATGGGCTAAGTTGGGACACCTCTGCAGGGTATTATCTTTCGAAAGCCGTGCCCGCGGTTATGTGGCAGACGGGAATTTGTTAACGTCCGGTTGTAGAGAACTTGACACTTGACTTAAATTAAAATGCATCAACCGCGTGTGTAGCCGTGATGGTCTCTTCTCGTCGGAGTCCGGGAAGTGAACACGGTAAGGGTTATGTATGAACGTAAGTAATTTCAGGATCACTTCTTGATCATTTCTAGCTTCTCGACCGATGCATTGCTTCTCTTCTCGCTCTCACTTGCGTATGTTAGCCACCATATATGCTTAGTGCTTGCTGCAACTCCACCACCTTACCCCTTCCCTACCCGTGAGCTTAAATAGTCTTGATCTCGCGGGTGTGAGATTGCTGAGTCCCCGTGACTCACAGATTCTACCGAAACAGATGCAGGTGCCGAGGATACCAGTGCAAGTGGCGCAATCGAGCTCAAGTGGGAGTTTAACGAGGACCTGGGTCGTTACTATGTTTCATTTCCTGATGATCAGTAGTGGAGCCCAGTTGGGACGATCGGGCATCTAGCATTTGGGGTTATCTTCTTTTCATTTGGTTTTGACCATAGTCGATCTATGAGTGTATTTTGGATGATGTATGAATCTATTTATGTATTGTGTGAAGTGGTGATTGTAGGCCAACTCTCTTTATCCCAATCTTGTTCATTACATGGGATTGTGTGAAGATGACCCTTCTTGCGATAAAACCTACAATGCGGTTATGCCTCTGAGTCGTGCCTCGACACGTGAGAGATATAGCCGCATCATGGGCGTTACACGCAGCACGAGCGAGAGCTGGAGCAGCTGCAGCTAGTGCCATTATGGAAGTCACCACCGAGGAAGCAATGACATGGGGGAGAGACGCCGTGGATGATGTGGCCGGCGACGACACCGTCGATGGAGACCCACCATGTCTGCTCGGTATCGAGCACCGGCAGCCCCATGAGATCGAATAAAAGATAAAATGCAGCGGTGAGTGCAGAACCTCCTTGGTGGCGTCGAGTTGGCCTTGGCTTCATCGGAGGAATTGGTGAGGGTGCTGCGGTTCCGGTGGGGCAGGTCAAGATGGCGCTGTGGGGATTAAGGTGGCGCGATAGGTGAGGCGAATATCGGGGCAGCTCCTTGGAGGTGGAGGACGGGGTGGCTGATCCGGCGGGACAACGAGATCGACAACGGATCCTCATCCAGTGCGGTGGATGAGGGACGACGAGCTGTTATGGTGGACGACGTAGTCGGGGAAGAGTCTCCAGCTGGGCGGTGATCGGGAGGCCGACGGAGGAGCATGGGGTTTTGCGGGTTTTGGCGGCCTCGGTGTACGAATGGGGGGGGGCGAAGAGGGAGGGGGGATCCAAGCTTAGGGACGCGCTTGTCCTAAATGTAGGGTAAGTTACCAGCGTACCCCGACCGGTTTTGACACCGCGACATGGAGCTTCATTTCCGGCTGAGGGGTAGAAGGGGGATTTCGCGTGTCTGGGCTGCGGGACCGATTTCGGGAGTTCTCGCGCGCGTCCAAATTTCAGGATAACAAGGCGCGATGCGGGTTGAAGAGGCGGGAGTTTCAAAGCAGGTGAGACAAAAGATACTCGAGCTTGAAAATTTCGGGATAACAAGGTGCGGATTCCTTGTTCGGCAGAACAAACTTAACATGTAAAAAAACAATTCATACAAGACACAAGAGAGTCATGTCCCCTTTTACTATATTGCTATAGATGCCATTGAAAAAACAACAAGAAAAATGTAAAAAAATTGGGAGAACAAGATTACCCTGCACAGTACCAAATCGATTCGCACTTCCCTCAACAACAACAAAAACAAATCAATTCCCACCAAAGAAAGAGTAATGTCCCTTTTTATATGATTACAAATGCCAGGATCTCAAATTTCAATTTTTAAATCCACGTTATGAATTCGAATATATCGTTAGGTGACCTTGCGGTTTATAATTGATGTAGTCATACATTTTGATCTTCCATCATATATGAACATTTTACTACACCATGTGAACATATATATTGTCGTCTACCATATGGACTAAATTTGAATCAATTTTCCTTATTTGAATATGATTGTTGTCAAGTTATACAATAATTTAAATATTATCTTGATAACAAAAAACATGCATATAGCAGTAATCATATTTCACTATGAACTACATGTACCATACGCTCTCCAATTCAAATATTTGTATCCATTTTATGTTGAATTCAAATCATAGTACATTATTGGTCTAGGTAGCGAGATGTTCGGGATAATCTAAACCCTGTTTTCATATGTATATTTTTTGGCTGAATTGGGACAAGTTTTGGTATAAGCTTCTTGCAAAACCGGAGATTCTCTCAACAAGCCTCATGGTTCCGAGAGGGAACGTGTCACCTTTGTGTGCGAAATGATATACGCTGCCTCCCCCTGATTTTCTTTACAGAGGCAACATAGAACTATATGAGTGCCCTGTTAAATTTTGGAATTATTTCAGGTTCATTTGGCCTTTTTATACATTAATTGAGTTTTTGTACTTTTAATGTGCATAATCTAAATATGAATTGCATGCACATGCTCCGGTGCACCAAAGTGGGTTGAAAAATCACATGTGTGTGTCCTTTGTTGAATTTCTAGGTCTCATGGAAGAAATGAGAATGAAATTCAAACATCTGGGCGTCATGACTCGGCCGAGAACATCGAGCAACTTAGATTTTAAATTCATGTAAATCCAAAACTCGCCTGGAAATCATGGAACTTGGCATGGTGTCATGTCATGGCACTAACATGTTGTGGTAAAAAATTGGGTCGATTTGGAAGCTCGTGGTTCTAAGAGGGAATGTGCCACCTTTGAGTGTGAAACGATATACGCTGCCCCCCCTTGTGTTTCTTAACAAAGGCAACATAGAACTACATGAGTGCCCTGTTGAATTTTGGAATTATTCTGGGTTCGTTTGTCGTTTTTTATACATTAATTGCGTTTCTAGTCATTTAATGTGCATAAGTCAAATTTGAACTACAAGCACATGCTCTCGTGCACCAAAGTTGGTTGACAAATCACATTTGTGTCCTCGGGTGAATTTCTAGATCCCATGCAAGAAATGAGAATAAAATTAAAACATCTGGGCATCATGGCTCGGCCGGGAACATTGAGAAACTTGGTTTTAAAATTCTTGTAACTCCAAAACACGTCTGAAAATCATGAAACATGGCATGGGTGTCATGTCATGGTACTACCATGCTATGGTAAAAAAATTGGCCGAATAGGAAGAGATTTTGGTATAAGCTTCCTCCAAACCGAAGCTTCTCTGAAGAAGGCTCGTGGTTCTAAGAGGGAACGTGCCACCTTTGTGTGCAAAACGATATACACTGTCCCCCTTGAGTTTACTTACAAAGGCAACATAGAACTACATGAGTGCCCTGTTAAATTTTGGAATTATTCTGGCTTCGTTTGGCCTTATTTACACATTAATTGAGTTTTTGGTCATTTAATGTGCATAATTCAAATTTGAACTACAAGCACATGCTCTCATGCACCAAAGTTGGTTGGCAAATCACATTTGTGTCCTCGAGTGAATTTCTAGGTCCCATGCAAGAAATGAGAATAAAATTAAAACATCTGGGCATCGTGGCTCGGCCGAGAACATTGAGAAACTTGGTTTTAAAATTCTTGTAAATCCAAAACACGTCTGAAAATCATGAAACTTGGCATGGGTGTCATGTCATGGTACTGCCATGCTGTGGTAAAAAAATTGGCGAATAGGAGCAGATTTTGGTATAAGCTTCTTGCAAATCGAAGCTTTTCTCAAGAAGGCTCGTGGTTCTGAGAGGGAACGTGCCACCTTTGAGTGCGAAACGATATACGCTGTCCCGCTTGAGTTTATTTACAAAGGCAACATAGAACTACATGAGTGCCCTGTTAAATTTTGGAATTATTCCGGCTTCGTTTGGCTTTATTTACACATTAATTCAGTTTTTGGTCATTTAATGTGCATAATTCAAATTTGAACTACAAGCACATGCTCCCGTGCACCAAAGTTGGTTGAAAAATCACATTTGTGTCCTCGGGTGAATTTCTTGGTCCCATGCAAAAAATGAGAACAAAATTCAAACATCTGGGCATCGTTGCTCGGTCGAGAACATTGAGAAACTTGGTTTTAAAATTATGAAACTTGGCATGGTGTCATGTCATGGTAGTACCATGCCGTGGTAAAAAAATTGGCCGGATAGGAACAAATTTTGGTATAAGCTTCTTGCAAATCGGAGCTTCTCTCAAGAAGGCTCGTGACTCTGCGAGGGAACGTGTCATGTTTTTGTGCATAATTCAAATTTGAAATACAGGCACATGTTCCAGTGCACCAAAGTTGGTTGAAAAATCACATGTGTGTCCTCTGGTAAATTTCTAGGTTCCATGCAAGAAATGGGAATGAAATTCAAAATTCTGGGCGTCGTGGCTCGGTTGGAAACATTGAGAAACTTAGTTTTTTAATTCCTGTAAATCCAAAACACGCATGAAAATAATGAAACTGGGTTACATGGCACCAACATGCTATGGTAATTTTGCAGTCCAATTTGCGAAGGCGCACACATTTACAATCAACAAAGTCATTTTGGAACAAGAGCTGTCACATTACAATCGGAAAGACAAGTATTATTGAAACCGTGGGTGTTCTACTTACTAGTACCATTTACGTGCCGCCACGTGTCCCCATTTTTTATTAGCTAGGAGGCGCCATGCAGGGTAGCTATTTGAGTACGAGAGGCGTGCGATCAGACCCCTGCGCGTGCTTATCGGGAGGAGAGCCCTTTGACCTCCATCTGCCGTCCACCTCTCTCCCAAGGTCTCCATTAATGGCGCCCGAGCCTCTGTTTAATGGCGTGGCTATGTCTCACTCGACTGAGATTTAAGAGAGAAAAAAGAAAATCTGAAAGCACGGATCTTGATGTAAGATCCGACGGACCTATACAGCATCTACTGCGACTTATAGCAAGACTGATGAATACATAAGGACGATTAATTGTCTTACATAATTAGAAACATAATTAAAAAAGCCACATGCGGCTATGCACGAAATACACAAGGGCAAAAGAAGCAGGAAGACAAGGATCTGGCTCGCTGGTCTCTACTTTCTTGATGCGTTGCTGCAGGCCGCAGGAACTAGTCTCTGCGGCGAGCGGCGATGAGCTCTTTCATGTCCTCAAGACGCTGCTTGAGAACATCCACGGATTCCTCCACCAGCCTTTGGCGCTCATTGCGGAGCATGTCATTCTCGTCCATAAGTTTCTTAACGATGACGTCGGTCCTCTTCAACAAGGCACTGGTCTCCTCCTGCTGGTCTGCACTTCGGACGATCTTCGCCCTCAGCAGGTCGTGCTCGGCCCGGAGCCTCTCATAGCCCTCCCTTAGTTGCCGGATGACGCTGGTAGCCTGTTCAAATGAGGCTTTTGTGTCGTCCTGCAACCTTGCCCAGCCAGAGATCTGACCCATCTAGCTATGGACGATCGCCTGCATGCGCCTGTAACAGTTGTCGCCTGCCCGTGAGAAATTTTCCCAGGCCGCCGCAGCGCGGCGTGCCATCGTTGCTGCATTCGCAGGCGGCGGGACGTCTCTGCTGCTTCCGCGGCGTGGCCGCACCAGTCTGCTGCATTGACGGCGTGCCGGGAGCTCCGTGCCGCTTCAACGGCGCGGCGGGACCTCTGTGCTGCTACTTCCACACGGCAGGACATGTCGGCCGCTCTCGCAGCGAGGTGGGACATCTCTCGTGCTTCCGCTTCCATGCTCGCCTCTCCCTAGTGGCAATCTCTCAAACCAGAACTCATGCTGGCCATGGCAGATGCAAGGGAAGGATGCTAAATGACTTGTTTGTTTTTGTGGATGAGGAGTTGAGGAGGAATGTGCGTCATCTTGGCATACTAGTATTTATAACCGAGTACTAATACGCTCCTAAGTGGGAAACCGTTTAGGTTGTGATCGGTGTGAACAGGTTTGCAATTCAATATAGCGTGGTACTAATACGCTCCTAAGTGGGAAACCGTTTAGGTTGTGATCGTTGTGAACAGGTTTGCAATTCAATATAGCGTGGAGTAATTTGGAATGTGATGAGACGCAAGCTCAAAATTTATTAACAGTTCTAGTTTCGAAGTGCGGCACTATTCCCGGATGTAGTTCTTTTTCTACTCCCTCCTTTCCGGTTTATTGGGCTTATCTCAAAATTTTAGTTTTTCCATTTTATAAGGCTCAATTTGGTTGTTCCCCATCACATGTTCAGATTCCAAGGTGCATTAAATCATTGCATGCAAGTATTAAGAGAAAATTGACCAATGTATGTACTTTATGCATGCATGCATTGCAATTAATGCATTGATAAAAATAATTTTTTGAGAAAAACAAGAGCATTAATTAGGTGCTTTTGCAAACTACAAAAAATATTCCACCACTCACCATCTTGGTTGGTGAGATTTTTGAATTAAGCCCTATAAACCGGTAAGGAGGGAGTACTGCTGTGTACATGCAATAACTGGCACCATCATATACATATCTTACGGTTAATAGGGCGTTCGACAGGAATAGCCACGTGGCGAGCTCTAGGCTAGTCTTTTTTTTTCAGACGCATTAAACCTATCTCTCGGGACTTCTCGCACGCACCATCGTGCCACCCACAAAAACTTGTACTTTGAGTTTAGTACGTTATACAGGAAGAGAAGAGGTGCACGCACGCACTCGTCGTCTCACACACGCACCTGTTTTTTCTCGAAAAGGAGGATGATGACCCCCAACCTGTGCATCTGGGAGTCACACACGCATCTGTAGCTATGAATTGTAGTATTCTCAACCAACCGGTTGGCTCTATCATGGATGTACCTATATACTAAAACATGTCTAGATACATCTATATTTTGACCACTGGAAGGCATGTAATGTGGAACGGAGTGAGTGCTTGTCATCAAAATGGATAAAAAGGGACGTATCTAGAACTAAAGTACGTCTACATACATCTCCTTTTATCCATTTTGATGACAAGTAGTACTTCTTACCCAAAGGAACTTTATATCCAATCGACACAAAATATCCGTTCGACTGTTGGAAATTACTGATCTAATGTCGAAGTAATTGCTGCATCGCCACCAAAACCCACCATTTCTTAAGATAAAGTAGACCGAGGTAATCCCTATATTAGCATATTACTAAGATAAACAGAAGGCACTGTAGAAACATTTAGGACGTGAGCTTGTCAATCTGAATGTGGAGTGACACCAGCTTAGCCCCGGCCAGCAGCTTGGGCGGAACTGTGAAGAAGGTCAGCTCCTGCACGTCGACGTCACCAGGATCCTTGCTGCTTGTCACCTCCATTTCCACCTTGACGGTGTCGGTCGTGCCTTTGGGCTCCCCCGGCGGGCTGTTCGCCCACAGCTTGGACACGTAGTGCGACAGTGGGGACACCCCCGCTCTGATGTAGACGACCGACACGGCGATAGGCGCGCCGATGTCGATCACGCCGCCGACCAAGAAAAACGCGCGGCCATACTCCTCCGCGAACAGCAAGAGCCGTGGCTCCGACAGTGGCACTTGCAGCTGGAGCACCTTGCCGTACTGGATCCTGTGCACGGGCATGGGATGTGCGGTGCTAATGTGGTGGTAGAGCGCCGACGGCGGGCCTTCGTAGCTGCAGACAGGCACGGGGCATTTGCAGGGCACGAGCGGACACACTCTTTGGTGATCGGCGAGCTTGTGGTAAGTGACGTAGAGCCCACAGCCTTCGTGCGGGCACTCCACCCTCATCGACGAAAGGACGGAGTCCACCGCCGTGTTCCGCACGTTGAAGCCACCGCCGCGCTCGCACTTCTGGCACTGCCACTGGTTCCCGGGGCGCTCGACGCGGCAGTCCGCACAGGCCAGGTGCCCACCCTTGCATTGCAGAAATCAATCGAACAACACATCAATCAAGAAACCTGCACCTTGCTCAATCAGCCGAACGGACGAGGTGTATTCGAACCTCATACATTGGAGGCGTCAAGGGGCGGAGGCACAAGGTGCAGTGGAGCACGGTGAGGTCCATCGAGACCTTAGAGAGCTCCATCATCGGGTCCTGTTCGGTCTACATGATCTCGCCCTCCTCATGCACAACCATCTCTCGACTTGGGCCGGGGCATTACAAAGCTTTACCGTCACATATTTTATACTACTTCAAGGTGCATTAAATCAACACATGCAAGTATCAAAAGGAGAGTCACGACATGCATGCATGCATTGTAATTAATGCATCAGTAAACGCAAATTATTGAAATATATCAAGTGCAGTGCTTTGATGTGTCGCGTCAACTCGTACATCAACGAGAAGTTTGATTATCCTCTCCCTCGCGGACTTAACTGCACCTGCCTTTGGCTGTATGACAGGTTGGCCACACACCTGTCGGGCTCACCTGTCATACACGCAAAGGCAGGAGCGTCCCTCCCTCGCCCATGAGCGTGGTGGCTGGCAAGACTAGGAGAAGCTTTTGCTACACGCTCTCCCTCCCGCACGCGATGGACATGCAGTAGTTCAATCGGTGTCAGATGGCTAGAAGCGTACTGTAGTACTCCTCCAGTGCAGTAGTACTCCATCATTGTTCGACTTCCCGAAGAGGCGAAGAGCCAAGCGCAGCCCGGACGCTCGTGTGGCAGTTTCATGTGTAGAGTAGTCTAGGATAGCGTGTATCATGCCTGTAAGCTTAAAATCGTTGGGGTCGGCTCCATGCTATGTGGCCGTCTTGAAGTTTAAAAAAAATTTAAAATAGTCTTCTGGCCCTACCTGTCACCCTGGTGATTGTAGTTTGCATGCTCATCTGGTCAAGACAGGAATATATATTTTAATTTGTTTTTTTTCGAAAAGGGGGGACTGCCCGGCCTCTGCATCAGAACGATGCATACGGCCACATATATTTTAATTTGAGGTGGGTAAATGTTAGAGGTTGCAGCAAATATATTGTACACTGCGGGTCTTTCAGCCAAGTTTAGAGGCAAGCATGTGGGGTCAATGCTATGATATTTCGTGTCAACTCATACAACGAGGAGAAGCTTGATTTTACTACTACACGCCTTCTTCCTCGCCCATGCACGCGGTTGCTCGCAAACGAGGACAAGCTTTTGCTTAGTAGTACTTCTACAACAAGCTATTCGACACTGTAGAAGCAGTAGTAGTAACATCATTGTTCGTCTTCTCAAAGAGGCAAAGAGCCAAGCGCAAACCGAACGTTGCAGTTGCAAATACTGGAGCACGCATATAGCCAGGATCTTGCATGAGACAAAATTGCTATGTGAGCCCACTATTGTACTAGTACGTACAACTACTTGCTAGTATAGTCCTGTAAACCAGAAAGGAGTATTTGCCCTTTTAGAGATTTCAACAAGTGACTAGACTACACCGAGACGGAGTACATAGGGAGCAAAATGAGTGAATTTGCACCATAAATAATTACATACTAGTTCTATCATTTTCCTCTCCGAGGTGCACAGTACTAAGTATACTGACTAGTCTCTTTTTGACACGTATTTACGTTTTTTGACACAGTACAGACGCAAGCGCTCATATACATGCGCATACACTCAACCCTATGAACGCACACACGCACGCCACTATCATCTTGAAATTTATGAAGTCACCATAGGCACCTCGTCGCCGACGGGTCCATAGGTGCTTGAATGCCACGGAGGGAGAGGGTTAGCGGTTTCCAAGATGTTGAACGGTCAATGATGCATCCTCAATTACATGCAGAGGGAATTAATTGGAGAAGCAGAATAGAGCCAGCACGATGCGAATGCAACAGAGTTTGGACTCTCATATAATAAAGGCGCCCCACCACTCCAATCCATCTACTCTCAAGTCTCTGCGCAACAGTGCTCACTCCAATCCAAGACCAAGTGACCAGAAGTCACAAGCACCTATGGAGGCGATGGACGCGAGCGCCAGTCGGCTGTGCCAAATCATCCAAGGCGCCGGTCTGCGGCCCTACACCGCGCAGCGTTTCCAGATGGTGCTGGCGACCGCCGACATCATAGTCCTCGCCGACGCCGGCTTCGCCTCTCGCATGGACGACATGATGGTCAACCCCATCCGCAAGTTCACCGCCGTCAAGAAACACGCGGACGAACTTGCCATACTGCTCCAGCCCGCGCGCCCAGGCTCCTCATTGCCTGCCACCCTCATCGGCCTCCATGGTGATGAACTCTTTCAAGCCCTGGTGGCCCTGCAGGTGCTGAAGGTCGCGACGAAAATGTGCACCTTGAGGCCGCCCTCGCTGCGCAGCGCCTCGCCATGCAAGAAACCGTCGACCTGCACATCCACGTCTACGAGGAAATCGTCTACATAGGCCACTACAAGGCAAGCGAGGACAGAAAGACGTTGGCCTTCTTCCATCGGCTGGAATCATTGGACGCCATTGTTCAGAAGCACGTCGACCTGGCCACAAAAGCCGCTACTACTTAGGCGCTGTTCGGTGGGCCAGCGCCCTGAGTCGAGGAGGTGGACGTCATTGATGGATGCATCTCTTCTTCTTGCCTCCTGTAACTAGCACTGCATCGCCTCGTGGCCTTAATGTTTTATTAGTATAGTACTCCCTCCGTTCCCAAATAAAAGTCTTTCTAAAGATTCCAGCAAGTGACTACTACATACGGAGCAAAATGAGTGAATCTACACTCCAAACTATGTCTACATACATCTGTATGCTGTATTCCATTTGAAATAGTATCTAAAAAGGCTTATATTTAGGAACGGAGGGAGTATATGGCATTTTTATTCCAGTCGTAACGTTTTCACTGTGAGGTGGGGCCGTAGTTGAGCAAACCCACCCCGCCCACCGGGCGTCGGCCGAGTTTATAATTAGAAGAGACAAACGAGGGAGGAGAGCTAGCTATAGCATGGACGCTGTTGTCAGATGGGACTCATGTTTATAGAATAGGAGTATTGAGCACTCATGCCTCTTTTTTTGAGGCAAAAAATTAGTCGTATTTCTAGTACCACTAGTTGGGTGCGTGCGACCTATAGCTGTCATCACTTTAGGTTTCCTTTTTGAACAGCAGCTACGCTTCACAGTACATATTTTTTCACGCATTTATCCTCCTATATGTACTCCTAGGCTATTCCCACGTGCTCCCATTCGTCGACATGTGGGACATAGGGCATCTGGGTTGTAGTCCATGCACGACTCGTAGCATATGCCGGGGTACTTTACATTTCAGACCTCACGAATTACATGCAAACCCCCCGCAGAAGAATAAATAAATGAATGAATTACTACATGAAACCGGATTATTTTCGTGGAAACCGGAGCATGTTCATTAAATTTTGGACATAACACGTTTATAAAAAATGACCGGACCTAAACCAGTCTAAGGGCCTCTTTGATTTTTCCCGCAAAAAAGGGCCTCTTTGATTCGCAGGATACTGAAAACACAGGAATGGGGAAAGTATGATGGCGATGAACCGAGACTAGGAGAACTCTAACTCAGTTAGAGGTTAGAGTTAGATTCTAACCCTGAACTAACTCTAAACCAAAGAGGTGTATGGATGGTAGGGTTAGATTGACAATAAATGCTCTTTCTCAATCATTTGACTACTTTGGACCCTATTTCTTGCCGGATTTGGTGTGGCCGGCTCTTTTGTGGCCTCCTCCCACTCACAATTGACTTAAACGAACCATATATACAAATTAGGCATGCAATACATGATAATTTTTACTTTGTCCATACAAATGAGGTATCCCACTTAAACATACAAGTCGTCAATCAAGCTTTACAAAATAAAAAAAACACTTCATGAAATAAAGCATGAGCTAACTCATCACAGAAGTCATTCACGATAGGGAGGGAGCCCGGAGCCCCTCACGCATCGAGGGAGGAGCTCGCAATCGTCGCTCTGGAGGAAGGCTCTGTAGAGCCCAAGCCCCGGGAACCCCTCCGATTCCGGCCCTTGCGAGTTGAGGTCGACACCGACATGGGTAGCAGGGCCGCTTGGCGCCGATTGGGAATTTAATCTTTGGGCCTCTAGAAATAATGCAAGCCTATAACTAAAATACCTAGAAAGGTGAACTGAATCTTTGGGCCTCTAGAAATAATGCAAGCCTGGAACTGAAATACCTAGAAATGTGAACTGAATCTTTGGGCCTCTAGAAATAATGCAAGCCTGAAATTGAAATACCTAGAAAGGTGAACTGAATCTTTGGGCCTCTAGAAAGATTTATTACCTCCTCAAGCAGCATCAAACAATTCCATGCGTGCACCACAAATCTATACCAAGTTTGATCAGGATCTGCTTTTCCAAATCAGAATTAGCGCTAGAGCAAGCAAGATCAATGATATGGCCGTGAGACAGAGAAGGAACAAACAAACTCACCCCTCTCGCGACCTCCCAGGTAAATGCGCCGCCGCCGCGCACGACAGAGGGAGAAAAATGACTGGTGAAGGGGGAGCGGGGAAACCTTCGAAGGCCGGAGGGAGAGGGCGGCCGGAGTAGGGAGGCCGAGGCAGGAAGGAGAGGGCGGCCGGAGGAGAGAGAGGGCGAGCGGCGCTTGGGCGGGCGGCCCTATGGCGAACAGAGAGGAGTCATGCGAGAGGGGGGAGCGATCTGGTGCGGGCAAGGGAGATTTTTTTAGTTCTATTTTAGTGGGCCCGAGGATAACTAACCCAATTAGAACCTCTCCACCGGGCTAGTTTTTTTAGCTGGGTTAGAGCAAACTAGCTCAAACTAACCCTCTTGTTTCGATAATTTGAGGCTATTTCAACCCAAACTAGCTCTGACTTAGGGATCCAAACAAAGAGGAGTGTTACTATGCATGCTACAGTGTGGACCGTAGCACATTGTTTTTTATGGCCATATTACCACATTATTTTCTACTGCTGGTTCACTGGGCTATCGTGGTTCGCACTGCTGGTTCACTGGGCTACCGTGGTTCGCACTGCTGGTTCACTGGGCTGCCGTGGTTCGCACTCCTCTGACCTGAGTAGTAGTAGTACTAGTATATACCACATCATTCTTTGCTCCTTCTTACTACTCCGACATGTTGGAGAGCCAGCATCCGGGTCGACGTGTCATGCACCAGATTAGAGCGCGGAACGGAAGGCGGGCATCACCCCGGTCGGAGCGCCAATAATTCATGACTATAGTGAGTGGTCATATCACAAGTCTTTCCAGCAGTAACACGCCGTCAAATCGCACAGCCCGACCTTTCCAGCAGTATGTTTGAGAATCCGCCACTCGCTCACCCTCCTCGCCTCTTTGTCAAACCGCCTACCCGAAAACTGCCGCGCGTACTGCCCGGGAAAAGCCCCGCCCTCAACTTTTAACTACACGAAAATAGTTCGAGCTTGTTCGTTCTATATAAATACAGTACTTACTGTATGTTTATTCACCCATGGGGTTGTTCAATGAATGGAGGGGCGGGGAGCACAAGTGAACAATACTGTAGTACTACTAGTAGTAAGTAGGAGTCGTACAGTAGTCACCTTAAATAGAGAGTTTGTTTTCTTTAATGCCACATACACAAAATGAAACGCTTGTTGTGGAGAGAAAAAAGATAATCACTCCACTATATATGTACGCAGGGGCCTGAGCTCTTGCTTTACTAGGGTTGCTCTCTTCATTCTCTCATCCTCTCCAGATATAAACAAGACAGCGATAGTGACATTTTCTCTCTGCTCACCGCTGGTCATAGATCTGGCCGGATCCCTTCGGCCGGTGTGTGTACAGGACTAAAAGGTGCATCGTTCACGCGGTCATCGCCCCCGAGGGAGGAAACCCACAACTGCCGGAGGGGCCCGATCCTCTGCCCGTGTCGTTCTCTCCGACACAGCGCCGGCTCGGGAGGTCCTCCGACCCTTCTTCCTCCCTGCCGTATTGTCCGCAGATCTGACCTGCCGCCGCCGACGTCCCGGCGACCCTCAGGTATAAGTTCTTCGAAAGGAGCCTTGTTCTACTGCCCCATCTCCCCATGTGTCTGCATGTGCATCTTTTTCTACTTCCATCAGCTCTTCCAAAGCCACCTAAATTTTTAGTATTATTAGAGGTAAAGCTACTTCATGCATTCAAATCTAGGGCTTTGTCCAAACAAGAAGAAAGGGGGAAAGTTGTAGCATGAATCTAGGACTTGATTCAAAGAGGAAATAATATGGTGAAAGTAGTAGAAACCAGATACCCAACCGGTCTCTTGGTTGAAAAGGGAAATAATGGGAAAATGCAGTACAAACTGGATAAGGAACAGATCTATTATTGGTTGAAAAAAAGGATAGAAAGTGGCGGCTGGTGGACAAGTCAACAGAGTATGTCTAGGATTAGATTTGCTGCCATCACATAGTAAAAGGTCTCCAGGATTAGATTTGCTGCCCTCACATAGTAAAAGGTCTCAGGATTAGATCTGCTTCCCTCACATAGTAAAAGGTCTCCAGGATTAGATTTGCTGCACTCACATAGTAAAATGTCTCCAGGATTAGATTTGCTGCCCTCACATAGTAAAAGGTCTACAGGATTAGATTTGCTTCCCTCACATAGTACAAGGTCTCCGGGATTAGGTTTGCTGCCCTCACATAGCATGAACAAACTCGGCATCACCACTTTATGCCTCCTTGTAGGTACATTGTGCTGATGCTTCCACTGTCGCATGTCCTGATACCAACCTTTTGTTGTTGTTAATGTAAGGGCGCATGTAAAATGAGGCGATCACACTGTTACCTTAGGTACATGTCTAACCAATGTTATTGCTAATCTAATGCCTCCAGTGATAAGATGCAATTAAACTGTGTTACAAATGGCACTCCTGCTATTTTCCCCAGTATGATAAGTAAGTTGCTCCTTTACGCTGCTGAGTGTCCTGGTGTCCCCACGGTCCCATGCCCTTAAACCAACTCTTTAGCTGTTGTTGATTTATTGTTTCTAGTAAACAAGCAATGCCACCATTAAAGTAATCCCATATTTGAGGAATCTCATTGTTGATCGTAATTCTTCAGGCAACATGACGCATTGCTGACGTTTTAAAATTTCTACTGTCCTTGCGTGATTGCCATGAACATAATTAAGATGCTTCTGTTGGCGTTCTGGGAACGGGGGTCCCTAGACTTTCCTGCCTGCGGCCTACGGCATGGCTCAAGCAGAGGCCCAGTGCAGCCCAGCTTCATCAGCTCGGGCTCAAGACCCTCGCGAGGGGCCAAGCCTCGCGGGGCGGATGACAGGAAGCTTCCTTAGGAGCAGCCTCATCAGGCGGGCTCGCGAGGAGGCAGAGAGATCAAGGTGGGGTACCTCACGAGGTGCCCGTGATACAAGCCATGACGAACGAGACCAGGCGGGCGCCAGGCGGGCGCCGACCTGCGCAGTGTCTTTGTTTCCCCTTTGGTGCAAAGGGGGCAAGCACAGGCCAAGGCATCACGCAAAGGTTACCGTTTTGGTGCAACAAGACCAAGACCAGCGGGACGGCATGATGGAGGTCACCATGGAGCCCAGGACGGCATCACCGTCAGAGTCTTTGGCAGTCGAAGACCAACTTTAGTTAGGATGAGTGTACTAGATGTTCCCCTTCAAAATGGCCAATTGTTGGCGCCCTTCCCGCTCATTATTTGGGAAGAGGCCCAGGGCCTCCCTCTATAAATAGAGCTAGCCACCACAGAGCAGTCATCCAGGCTATTGGGTAGACTAGAGAGAGAGAGAGAGAGGCGACTGAACTCGCCCAAGCAGTTCATCGCACCAGCTCAAGAACACCTCTTGCGAGGCTGCTCTTCCTTTGTATTGTTCATCATCCCCTGAGGCAATCCACCACACCACACACTGGAGTAGGGTATTACACCACAATGGTGTCCTGAACCAGTATAAACCTCGTGTCCCTTGTGTGTTCTTCTTTCTAGCTTAGATCCCTTGCGAGGCGTCGAGACGTGAGTAGGTAGGGGAGAGATCTTCGCACGCACCCCAGAGTTCGAACCTCAAGGGTCTGCCAGAACCCAAAATCCGACATTTGGCTTGCCAGGTAGGGGTGCGCCAGAATCCTTCTTCCATGAACTAGTGCTTCGTCGTCCATCGCGCCCATGTCTGACGCTCGCCGAGCCCGCGCCGAGCGTCGGGCTGCTCTTGCGGCCCATGTCGCCCAGACGGCCCCCGTCGGCGGGCCTCCCCGTTGTTCCCCATCGCCTGCCACCCACGCCACGACCGGCCTGACAGGGAACGAGCAGCAGGCGTCGTAGCTGCATCCCTCGGTGCGGCGGGAAGGCCGCACCACCACCCTGTCGCTGACTCCGGCAGGCTCGTCGTCGCACACTCGTCGCGCTCCCGCGGACGCGCACACCGCGTTGCTCCTGGCACATGAGCTCCTGCACTATCGCCCCGTCGACGACCTCTACGACAAGTGGCTCGCTCGCATCACCGAGCTCGTCAGCACCGTAGGGGGCTCCCCTGCGTCATCCCTCTCGCTGCATCACCCTCCGCCCAGCGCGGGCAACGCACCTCCGGGGGCACCTCCGCCGCCTCCTCCTCAAGAAGGCGCCCTGGCCCCAAGGCGCACAGCCCTTGGACGAGACCCACCGCGTCTAGCACCCGCGCAGCAAGAAAGGATCTGCCAAGAGGTCCCTCGCCCTCAAGAAGTCGCTCGCGTGCTCCCAGCGCGAGCGTGCCATGACTGCATTCCTGTTCCAGCGTGCCAAGACCCCGCGCTGCTGCTGGCGGCAGCGCGCGGGGACCTCCAAGATCAAGCCCTTCGTCACCAAAGGCCCCCTGTAGCCACTGCAGGCTGCCGCGCCTTCACCGTCGAGCTACGCAGCGTGGCCTGGCCGGGCAAGTTCAAGCTAGATCTGCCTCCTCGCTACGACGGTACTACTGACCCCGTGGAGTTCCTCCAGCTCTACGAGCTGGGCATCAAGGTGGCCAACGGGGATGAAAAGGTCATGGCGAACTGGTTTCCCATGGCGCTCAAGGATGGCGCCCGCACCAAGCTCCTAAACCTGCCTCCCAGCACGATCTCCTCTTGGGACGAGATGCGTACTCGCTTCATCGCTAACTTCCAAGGCACTCGCGACTAGCCCCCGGCCATGAGTGACTTGCGCCGCATCAAGCAACAGCCAGGAGAGACCCTGCAAAAGTACATCCAGTGCTTCAACAATGCCTGCCTGAAGATCGCCAGGGTGACTGAGGAAGCCATCATCTCAGCCTTCTCCAATGGCGTGCGTGACATCAAGATGAAAGAGGAGCTAGCAATCCATGAAGACCTGTGCACATCTCTGGAGCTGTTCAACTTGGCGACCAAGTGCGCCAGGGCTGAGGAAGGGCGCCTCTCCCTCCTCGAGCTTTCGGCTGCTGATCCGGAAGAGAGGAAGCCCAAGGTCAAGGATGTGAAGCGCAAAGGAGCTGCTGTGCTCGCAGCGGAGCCAGACACCAAGCGAGGCAGGGATCAGCCGGAGTCATCCAAGGGCAGCCGGTACTATGTGTACCACGACGTCCACACCCACAACACCAACGAATGGCAAGAGCTCAGGGCTGTGCGAGATGGACGTATCGGCCGACGCCCCGAGCACAACGATCGGGGCTATGGACGACGAGGAGGAAGAGGTGGAGGATGATGGGAAGACCGTGGCCCTCGCCAAGGGTGGCGTGACTGACCTCACGAGGACCGCTGGCAGGACCAGCCTCGCGAGGGAGATTGGAGGGACCAGCCTCGTGAGGACTGCCCGCAAGGCAATGCAGCCTCCCTCCTCTGCCACCACCGCCGAGGAGGAATGAAGACCAGCATCAGGACGAGGGGGCTGGGGGCTTCCAGGAGCCGCGCGCAATCGCTTGCATCCTAGGCGGCACCCAGGCCTCAGCCTCATAGCGCATCTTCAAGCAGTTTGCTCGTGAGGTGAATGCACTCCTCCCCAAGCTTGAGGCCACGCGCCCTCTCAGGTGGTCTGTGTGCACTATGACGTTCAGCTCAGCGGATCAGCTCAAGTGCGCGGCAACGGCCGGTGTCCTCCCAATGCTTTGTTCCCCAGTCATCAGCAATGTGCAAGCCACCAGGACCCTCATCGATGGCGGAGAAGGACTCAACGTCCTGTCCGTCGAGATGTTCAACGATCTCCAAGTGCCATATGATCAGCTTCAGCCGACCAAGCCTTTCTCAGGAGTTACTGATGGTTCCACTATTCCCATAGGGCAGGTTCGCCTTCCTGTCACCTTTGGGCAGCACAACAACTACCGCACCGAGCTCATTGACTTCGACGTCACCCACATTCACCTGCCATACAATGCCATCCTCGGGTACCCAGCCCTGGCCAAGTTCATGGCAGTGACTCACCATGGCTACAATGTCCTCAAGATGCCAGGAAGTTGTGGAGTCATCACAGTCCCCTGTGAAGAAAGGATGCAGTGTGTTCTCTTGACCGTGCCTTCCAGGCCGTGGCAATCGAAGACCCGGATCACAGGAGCGGGAGCCTTCCCGGGGTAGTCCCTAAGAAGAAGAAGACTTCACCTAGCCCAAACCATCAGGCACCTCTAGAGGCGTTGCGTCAGGATCCGCGCCCGTCCAGGGTTTCCCCTAGGAAGGTATGAGGCAAGGAGGGCCAAACCCTCAGGAGTTCATTGCAAGAAACACTCAGGAGCTACAGGAGTCAAGAGTCATGCACGGCAGTCGCCGCTTGCCTGCCGTAGCCCCTCATCCAGGCGAGGATGGTGGGCTGCGCGTCTGCATCGACGTGCCAGGGCTCAACCGAGCCGTGTCTCTGGAGCGCCTCTGGCCTTCACGCGTGGGGCGTTGCGAGGGTCCACCTCACAGCTACGTTCGCATGCCTTTCGGCCTGCCGAACGCGGCCGCTACTCATCAGCGCCCACTGAGGAGCATTCTGGAGGCTCAGGAGGTCAGGCATTGCGCGGTCCTGGCGGAGATGGAGATGGTCTTCGAAGATCCACCTACGCCCCCGGAGCCTCCCGAGGCTCCTGGTCCCGGGAGCTCGTGAGTGTCGGCTTCCTCACCGTGTGTCATCCGCTACTTTAGCATTCCTTCATCTCCGACGGTATCAGGTGACATCTTTCAAAGTTCCATTTTCAGCTGGGAGCGCCCACAGGGCTGCATCATTCCCAGGTCGCATGGGTCGATCCCTGCGGCATGTATCCGTTTTGCTTATGTTCTCTGCTTTCCTTGTTGGGGGCCCCCCTCGGGCTGCATTATCCACAAGCTGCTCGGGCCTAACCGAGTGGCGTTCGCCTTTTCTGCATCTATCTAAATGGATTTGCTCCTTCATGTTTAACCTGCTTGACTTAATCGTTTGCTCGATTGACACCTACCTTTGGAGCCGCTCGCTCTGGCACGGCGCTTGCATATGGGTCCGTCCCTACAACACCGACAAATCTGAGTGGCCGAGGTCTGGCCGCGGCAGCCCCGCAAGGCGCCACCTCACCAGGCCCTCAGTGCCCCAATCACTCCGTCGGAGCAACCAATGGTTGGCTGGCAACCGTAACGGCAGACCTTGTTTTCCCTCGTGATTGTTATGCAGGACCCGCTCCAGGAGTAACGCTGGGGGCGTCGCGAGCTTTCTCTCCCTCTCTCCGGCACGATCCGCTCGCGCGTTAAAAGGGGGGCACCTGAGCATCGCGACTCATGAGCTCTTACTGGCTCTCCAGCCCTCACCCCCTGGCCTTGACCCACGGCATCGCGACCTATCATACCAGCAGCGGCTGAGCTCGCTCGAGGGCTGGGACCTGAGGACGTAGAGCATGAAGGAAAGTGCAGGGAATAGGGAAGAAGCTCACGAGGGCCTAACCCAGCAACACCCCAGCTGCCGCGATGTAGGCCCGACACCTCGCCGAAGAACTGCTCCAAACCTATGAGATAAGTCACACAAAAACTGAATCGACTCAGTGCTAAACCCTCGCCTACTGCAGCTCTGTCACGGCAACATTGTCTGCCTTTCTTACCCAGCGGAGGCTGCTGGAGCACTAAAGGGGACCTCCTGAGCATCACGACTTAGGGGCTCTTACTGGACCTTGGGCCGCTCACCTCCTGGCCTTGACCACGGCATCGCAACCTGGCAAACCAGCGATGGCTGAAGCCTGCCTGGGGACCGGGACCTGTCGGCATAGAGCACCAAGCCCTCATGAGGAAAGAAAGGGGGAGCTGAGCCGGGGCAGAACGCGCCTCTCGCATCGTTTCATGATAAGGATGTACAATTCACAAAAGACATGGCAGGCGCCTTACATACCCCCATGGGGTGTCATTTCGATTCCTCGCAGGGAACAAAAGGTGCTAAGGAGCGATAACTATGCGCGCCTCCGCAGGAGACGCCATCATCAATAGTGGGTCATCAGGCGCCGGCGCCAACCCCATCCAGATCAGTAGCGTCGATGGCCTGATGCAGCCGCCTTGCTCCGGGCGTGGCGCGAGCTCTAGGGCTCGTAGCTGTCGTCGCTTGTCTCCGGAGTCGCATGAAGCTCGGCGGAGTCGCTGGACTCTCTGGCTCCTCCGCTGTTTCCTGAGGATCTACTGGGGAAGCGGTTGGTAGGCCTGGTCCTCGCCACTCCGATGCCCCGGCCACCTCCCTTGGGGCAGTGTTCCAGCCGGTGTCTTTCCGCGTCGAAGACCTTGAAGAACATCAAGGAGGCGCCATCGTATTCGAGATGGATTACAAGGGCGCCCCCTTTCCGGCAAACCCGGGTAATCTCGCCCCAGCCACAGGTCAGGAAGACCTTGCTCGGGGCGACAACCTCGACCTCCGCCTCGGTCGCGGGGGTGTTGCAGTCGGCGTGCTGCAGCCAGAGCTCTTGAGGCCCCCTCGGCGAAATCTTGAAGGCGAAGGAGGGAGGAAGGCGAATCCAAGATCGAGGAGGCATGGCGGCTTGAAGCACAAGCTCGCGAGAAGATCCGTCGGCATGGACTCCAAGGGGAACGACGCGCACCGCTGTAACTCGCCGGCATCGACGGCGGCACCATCGGTGTCGCTCGACGCCTTCTTCTTGAGGGCCCTCGATTCGGGCGTACAAGGGCAGCAGAAACCCAGGCGGCAGCCGCTCATACCAGGGCCTCGACGCCTCCTGCCGAGCAACCTCATCTCGGCGGCAGGGCACTGGCTGCTTCTTCAGCGGAAGCAGGTCGGGACCCTCTCGGGGGGCATTTCCCTTCTCTTCAGCAGAAAACCGGCCGATCGGCGCCATTGGCGTAAGGTGGAGCAAGGGAGAGGAAGAAGAAGAAAGGGAGTAGCAGGAAGGAATGGACGGGAAGGGCTCGCGCCGTTCCGTACTTATAGCCGGAGGAGGCCAACCATCGGCCACCACGATCGCAGGTAATCATGACCCATTTTTGCATGCAGGGACTTGTCAAGTCATGCGGTTGCTGAGGCATCATGGGGAAGCGGAGACGCCCACGTCCAATCAATCGCCACGTGGCGCCCGAGGCCGCAGGCTATTAGGGCCCGTGGCGCTTCGCACTTGCCCCTTCGCTTCTCTGCTAAGGCAAGTCCGGATGCGCCTTGGGCCCGGGGGCTACTGTCGGCGTTCTGGGAATGGGGGTCCCCAGACTCTCCTGTCTGTGGCCTGCGGCATGGCTCAAGCAGAGGCCCAGTGCAGCCCAGCTTCATCAGCTCGGGCTTAAGACCCTCGCGAGGGGCCAAGCTTCGCGGGGCGGACGATAGGAAGCTTCCTCAGGAGCAACCTCATCAGGCTGGCTCGCGAGGAGGCGGAGAGATCAAGGCAGGGTACCTCGCAAGGTGCCCATGACGCAAGCCATGACGATCGAGACCAGGCGGGCGCCAGGCGGGCGCCGGCCTGCGCAGTGTCCTTGTTTCCCCTTTGGTGCAAAGGGGGCAGGCACAGGCCAAGGCATTAGGCAAAGGTTACCGTTTCGGTGCAACAAGACCAAGACCAGCGGGACGGCAGGATGGAGGTCACCATGGAGCCCAGGACGGCGTCACCGTCAGAGTCTTTGGCAGTCGAAGACCAACTTTAGTCAGGATGAGTGTACTAGATGTTCCCCTTCAAAATGGCCAATTGTTGGTGCCCTTCCCGCTCATTATTTGGGAAGAGGCCCAGGGCCTCCCTCTATAAATAGAGCTAGCCACCACAGAGTAGGCATCCAGGGTTTTGGATAGACTAGAGAGAGAGAGAGGCGACTGAACTCGCCCAAGCAGTTCATCGCACCAGCTCAAGAACACCTCTCGCGAGGCAGCTCTTCCTTTGTATTGTTCATCAGCCCCTGAGGCAATCCACCAGACCACACACTAGAGTAGGGTATTACACCACAATGGTGGCCTGAACTAGTATAAACCTCGTGTCCCTTGTGTGTTCTTCTTTCTAGCTTAGATCCCTTGCGAGGCTTCGAGACGTGAGTAGGTAGGGGAGAGATCTTTGCGCGCACCCCAGAGTTCGAACCTCAAGGGTCTGCCGGAACTCAAAATCCTACAGCTTCTTTTCATTTTGTATATGTTTTGTATATTCTTATTGACCAGCAACTGTTTACTTTCTATCTTTTTGTGCAGATAGGGATATCCATTTCACCTTGTTGCTATTGTGACCTTTTAGTGAACTGCACGAAACACTTTTTTGGAATGAGTGTATTGTGCAGTTCAACTAAAATGTCACGTGGGCAACATCTCTCAATTTTGGTGGAACTGCACAAACTGGTGATTGGAGTTTCCAAAATCTCCGTCAAGTTCTGCTGGTAATCTCGTGCAACATTGTATTAGCCTTTGCAAGATGGAGGCGTCACTGTCACCACAATGGCACTTTGTTTTAGTGGAACTGCACAAAAGGATAAGAAAATTATAGTTGCACCTTACATGAGCTGGACAGCCAACCTTAATGTTCCTTAATTTTAGTGCAACTACTAAAGAAGAACCTGCCAGCTCACGAGAGCAAGTACTTCTTGCTAGCTGAATGATGCAATATTTCCTTCATTTCAGGTGAACTGCAGAAAAAGGCACATGAATTGAATCATGGAACTCCAGGAAGACCTCATCCTAGTGGAGCTGTAGGTTGAGTTCAAGGAGGCCGCTATTAAAGCGAAATCATGCTCTCCTGTCTCCTTGTTTGTGCTGTGCAAGCAGGAATACTGAACTACAGATGTTGTGATGGTCAAGAGCATTCGCCAAGTTCTTCGATTGTATGACAAAGCTAGTCAAGATGGATTTAATCCCGATATTCACTTTATCAAAAGGCTCTAATGGGTTGGTTCTGAATCTTGCAAGCTTGGAATCAATGAGATGTGTAGGCATCTTTGTTGTACTTATTATTTGTATTTGTTGGTTCTGAATCTTGCAAGCTGGGAATCAATGAGATGTGTGGGCATCTTTGTTGTACTTATTATTTGGATCTTATTTGTTGGTTCTGAATCTTGCAAGCTGGGAATCAATGAGATGTGTAGGCATCTTTGTTGTACTTATTATTTGGATCTTATTTGTTGGTTCTGAATCTCGCAAGCTGGGAAACACGACATGATGATGCAGAGGACAACAACCATAACAAACAGTTCAAACTTGGTAGTATTATCTTTTTGAAAGTGCGACAAATGTGCTGATCGTGTGCGTCCTGACAATAATAATTCTAATTGTTGTGCATGTTGATCCTGTGGCACTGATAAATTTCTATTGTCGACAAATGAGCCAATGCATTGCTTGTTTTAAGTATAAATTTCTATTAAAGCTAATTAAATTTAAGTAAAGTGACCACTAACTCCTATTATTACAGTACCAATACAGACCCGCTCGTGAACCGACGTGTGGTCGGAGTAGGTTTCTTAATGGAGGCGTTTGAATGCGCCGAGGGTGCATATTCTGCCGGGCGTGCAGCAGATGAGGGAGGGGTAGTAACTGTTGTCGCCTGTACACACGCAGCTTACTGTTGAATCTAGTTCCCCAAGAGGTGAAAAACGAACTGTTGCCGCCGCCTACACACTCGTTCACTCGAGGAGACTCCAATGGCGATCCGAGGGGTGAGCCTGCTGGATATGGACTTCAGGAAGGAGTTCCCCTTTGAGTTTGTCGTTCAGTCCTATGGCTGCACCAAGTTGAATGTGATGTACACCAACAATATGGACTCGGTGGAGCTCTGCCTCGCCTCAGCCCTATGGCTGCACCAGGTTCTGGAGCATTCGCCCGTTTCATTGGCAGCGCCGACTGCACCTTCTCTACAGTGGAGAGAAGGAAGAACGCGACGATTCGGCCATAGGACTCCGTGAAGCAATACAAGATCATCAGCAACAGGCAGGAGAAGGACTCCGTGTTTGACCTTGCTGAGACCATCATCGACCCCTGATGCGCCAACATGAAAGAAGACAACAATACCAAGGACCTGAGCACGTGGGAGTGGGAGGTACCTCTGAATCTAGCCTATATAACCTGTGCGGCCAAGGACACATACGCTTGCTACGGCATGTACAGGCAGATCTTGGACATGAGGGCGTGTTTTCTTCCCGTAACCGACGAGTACACGGACAGCCGCAGCGTCATGATCAAGCGTGCCAGGAAGGTATAGATATTGTACTTTATATTTTATAAGCACCTTTATCATTTGAGTGTTTCATGCATTAGCCTATGTGTCGTAATTATCTGTTTTGTTCGAAATATTTCTTTTAAGAACCCATTAACCTGATTGCTTTTTAGTGGTTATTTGCTTATGTATGTAACTAGTTCACTTGTCCATTAAAAAAGCTAGTTCACTCGGCTGCCGTGCTTTGAATCTCCTTCCTCCCAACATATTCCCCTCCTCAGGTGGACCCAGCAAGTCTCTAAATTTTCTCCCACTTTCTTTTTCGATGTAAACTGAGTTTTCTCCCAGTACTTTTCCCTAGAACCAACTCAACTGTCCCACGTCTAGCCTAAAAAATAATAATACCCCACGTACTATTAACTCATCAAATTTAAATGATATTTTATTTTGTAAGTTGAAAGTTCTTTCAAAATAATAATAATAATTGTTTATATATAACTTGGCAATTTAACTCCTAGTGATTGCGTACATAAGCTTGCAAAGATTTTACTGAACAATGCAGTAATAGACGTGCAATCATGTGTTAATGTTTTTATAACATTTCTCCGTCTAGCCCAACGTGATATTTTCACCCAGCCCAGCAAGGCTGCGGATTTCGAGAAAAATGCAAATGGGATTTAAACGGGCTGCATGGTCGCACGCAAGGAAAGTTCCTCCTTATTACGCACTGTACGTGGACTGTACGTGGGAAGGGCTTCTATATTTTGCGAAAAAAATGTTCCCCCCGCTGACAGGTCGAACCCACCAGCTATCTTCGCACGCAAGGAAGTGCCTCCTTGTTACGCACAAAAAAATGAATACCCCCCTGCCAGCTAGGACCCACCATAGTGGGTGGCTGACTTGTGGGCCTACTAAGTTGACGAGGACGGAGGGCTTTGTCAACTTAGTCAATATGAACGATTCTAGCTCCAGTGACTGTACGATGTCCATCCAACGGCCATAGTGCTTCTTCAACCTCTGGTTTTCTTGCTCCAGCCACCCAAAGCAGCGCCGGTCCTGCCGTGTGCTCCTGCCTCTCGTGGCCGGCTATGATGCTGCGGAGGCCTCACCTCCCCCTATTACTCCTACCGCTGGCCCAGGGCATCCCTCTACTCACCCACACCCCCTGTTATTCCACGGCGACAGTAGCCTCACACCGCAGCCAAACCAGTGAACCCTCGTACTCCTCTCCACGTGGGCATCCACTGCCGCGTCTTCCCCGGCTCCGCGTCGTCCCCTTCCTAGGCCTCGCCGTCGTCCACCGCCTTGGTGCTCTCGGCGCGGCGTGGTCAATGTGGTCAACGACCAACTTCCATCGGAAGAGTACTGTACGTGGAGAGGCTGACAGCTGGGTCCACGGCCGCAGCTGGGTCCACGACCACAGCCCAGTTTTTTTGTGATTTGCCAAGTAAGTCGCTTTGTCAAGCCTATTGGGCTGCAAATCTTTCAAGACGAGGAGAGCTTCATTCGGCTGGCCGAGAAAATGGCCTATCAATAATGAGAAATGGGTTGTACATTTTTAAAACACATCAAACCGACAATTAGTTTCAAATATCTTTTTTTCATTTCGAGATTTTAAATTGCATTTATTTGTATGCGTCGACAATTTGTTGGATTTTATATTGATATACATTTATTTTTAAAATCATTTTGAATGTGACTCGAAATTTCGGGATTAAAAACAGTCCGGACCGCACCAAAATATGCAAAACTTCGTATAATTTTTTAACCGTGGCCACAATATGGGCTGTAGTGCTAACAAATAGAATATGGGCTCCAAAAAAACCTTAACAATTAGCAAATGGGCTGTAAATTATTAGAAATAATGACAGATGGGCTGTATGCTGTTTTCCACAGATTTGAGGCTTTGACGCACAAGCAGTGATTGTTGGATTTCCATACAACGGCCATCGTGCTTCTTCAATCTCTGCTCTTCGTGCTCCAGCCGCTCAAACAAGCGCCGACGAGACTGCCTGCTCCCTCCTCCCGCGGCCGGCTGTGCTGTTGCGCAGGCCTCATCGCCCCACCATACTCCTATCGCTGCCCAACCCATCCCTCTACTCACCCACACCTGCTGTTATTCTCCGGCGACGGTAGATGTACCAGTAAACCCTCATACAGTCGTACTCCCCTCCGCGCGGGAAACAACTACCAAGTCTTCCCTGCCTCCATGTCGTTCCCTTCTTAGGCTTCGCCATCGTCCACCGCCCTGGTGCTCTCGGCGCGGCCTGGTCAACATGGTCAACGACCGACATGCATCTGAAGTGGACTGTACGCGGAGAGGTTGACAACTGGGTCCAGGGCCACACGCAAGGAAATGCCTCCTTATTACGCGCAAAATAATGTTTCCTCCAACTGACATCTGGGACCCACCGAAAGGGCCTCTGTATTTCACGAAAAAAAGTTACCGCCGGTGACAGCTTGGATCCACCAGCTATATCTTTGCATGCAAGGAAGTGCCTCCTTATTACGCACAAAAAAAAGAATACTCCCCCTGCTAGCTGGGACCCAGTATAGTGGCAGGCTGAATTGTGGGCCTACTAAGTTGACGGGGACGGAGGACTTTGTCAACTTAGTCAATACTCCAGTGGTCGTACGATGTCCATCCAACGGCAGTAGTGCTTCTTCAACCTCTGGTCTTCGTTCTCCAGCCGCCCAAAGTAGCACCGATCGTGTCGCATGCTCCTGCCTCCCATGGCCGGCTGTGATACCACGGAAGCCTCACCGCCCCCTAGTACTCCCACCGCTAGCCAAGCCATCCCTCTACTCACCCATACCCCCTGTTATTCTGCGGCGACAGCAGCCCCACACCACAGCCGAACCAGTGAACCCTCATACTCCTCTTCGCGTGGGCATCCATTGCTGCGCCTTCCCCGGCTTCGCGTCGTCCCCTTCCTAGGCCTCGCCGTCATCCACCGCCATAGTGCTCTCGGCGCGGCATGGTCAATGTGGTCAACGACCGACTTTCATCGGAAGAGTACTGTGCGTGGAGAGGCTGACAACTGGGTCCATGGCGGCTGCAAGGAAGAGCCTCCTTATTACGCGCAAAATAATTATTCCTCCACCTGATAGCGGGGACCCACCGGACGGGCCACCGTATTTCGCGAAAAAACATTTCCCCCCTGAGTGTTGGGACCCACCAGCTACACCTTCGCACGCAAGGAAGTGCGTCCGAAAAAAAAAAACGATTCGCCCCCTTACTGCTGGGACCCACAAGCTACATCTTCGCACGCAAGGAAGTGCCTGACAGTCGGGACCCACCTGGTCGAAGCGTACGTAGCGTTGTCATTCTGGTCACGAACGTGTATGTACATATATACTGGTCGATGTAGAGGCGCGCATGTGTCGTAGTAGAGGCATGCATGTGTCGTAGTAGAGGCGCGTACGTGTCGTAGTAGAGGCGTGCACGTAGCATGTACACATATGTACATCGGCCAGTGTGCAAGAAAGAAAATATGACCACGTATGTGTAGATATGGGCTGGGTCTCAAACGCCTACTCACGCATACGTACGGCCAGAGCTCGTGTACATGGCTGGGTCGGAACGGATAAACAGCGTCGTCGTCATGTTCATGGGGAGCCAACCGGCTGGGTCGGAACGGAATGCATCGTCGTGTTCATCGGGAGGGCTTGGAGGAAACAGGCAATGGAAATGAGGCCTGACGTACCGTAGAATGGAGGTAACGGCCTTGTGTTTGACCGGCCATGTTCGAAACGAGATCCTGTTCATCGGGAGGGGTGTGGCGTACCGCAAAACGAAGGAAACGGACCTCCTACGGTCGAAACAGGGTCCTATTGATCGGGAGGGGTGTGGCGTACCGCAAAACAGACGAAACGGACTTGTGTTGGAGTGCTACAGTCGAAACGGGGGTCCTGTTGAACGGGAGGGGTGTGGTGTACCGCAAAATGGACGAAACAGACTTGTGTTGGAGCGATCCGGTCGAAACGGGGGTCATGTTCATCGGGAGGGGTGTGGCGTACCGCAAAATGGGACTCCACGAGATACTGTTCATCTCCACCGTCGACCTCCTCCAGCCTCCACGGGCTCCTGTTCATCCAGCCTCCACCATGCTCTACTCCACCGGCTACTGTTCAGCCACCCCTCCACCATCTACTATTCATCCAGCCCTCCATGGGGTCGTCCTGTTCATCCAGCCCTCCACACCACGGGGTCCTATTTATCCAGAGGCAACGCCACCGCTCACTGTTCATCCAAACCCCCCCGCAACACTCACTGTTCATCCAGAGAGGCAGCATCGATCGACTTCAGTTAGCAGCAGTAGCGAAGGAATCACTCGATCGGGTTCAGTTAACAGCCATCGATCGATCGCTCGGGTCCAGTAACGCGTAGCATGAAGTGCAATCGCTTGGGTTCAGTTAGAGCCCAACGCCTCGCTCGGGTTCAGTTAGAGCCAACGCCTCGCACACACGCGCGTACGTGTACGAGAGAAACGTGCATCACTCGGCCCCCGACCACCCACCGTAACCAGGAACTCCCCGAAATTTTCCTCCCCCTCGCTTCTATGACGGTTCTTTCCGTCATGGACGGCCCAAAGAATGTCATGCAGCTGCGTCTCCGGCCCGCCCAGGACGAAAAGCCCATTTTCTGTCATGATTTTTTGTCATAGAAGTAGGAGCCCACCACATCTATGATGATACCGGGTTTTGTCACAATTATCGTCATAGAAGTGTCATATGTATGACAGGAAAAAGTGTCGTTCGGCCCAAAATGTCACGGATGTGTCTTTTTTTTGTAGTGCACCCATGTTTTGCCATCCAGATGAAGGAAGCGAGGAGGGGTAAAGGCCTCAGTGGTACCCTTCCTTTTCCTCTTCTTCGATCCTTTTAGTAAGGCCCGTTGCGGCCTCGACAAGGGGGAGGCCCCGCCTCCATGTGGCGGCATAGGCACCTCTGACCGGCACTCTTTGCCTGCAGGATCGAGGTCGGCTATCGGAGGCGCATGAGGCATAGTTCGTTGTAGTCGCTGAATCCAACTCCAAAGCATTGGGATCGGACGCTGGGGTTGTGGAGGCGACCACGGCATCGTCGACGAGGACTAGGGATGGCGGGAAGCGGGCAGCGACAGTGCTGCTATGAGGCAGGGCAAGTGATACGTCTCCAACGTATCTATAATTTTTGATTGTTCCATGCTGTTATATTATCTGTTTTGGATGTTTAATGGGCTTTACTATACACTTTTATATTATTTTTGGGACTAACCTATTAACCGGAGGCCTAGTCCAAATTGTTGTTTTTTTTGCCTATTTCAGTGTTTCGTAGAAAAGGAATATCAAATGGAGTCCAAACGGAATGAAATCTTCGGGAAAGTTATTTTTGGAAGAAACGCAATCTAGGAGACTTGGAGTAGATGTCAGGGAAGCAACAAGGTGGCCATGATGGTCCAGGGCGCGCCCTACCCTCCTGGGTGCGCCCCCACCCACATGTCTCCCCTGACTGACTTCTTTCGCCTATATATATACCCATATAATCCGAAAACATCCAGGAGTGGCATAGATCGGGAGTTTCGCCGCCGCAAGCCTCTGTAGACACCAAAAACCTCTCGGGAGCCTGTTCCGGCACCCTGCCAGAGGGGGAACCCATCACCTGTGGCCATCTTCCTCATCCCGGTGCTCTCCATGACGAGGAGAGAGTAGTTCACCCTCGGGGCTGAGGGTATGTACCAGTAGCTATGTGTTTGATCTTTCTTTCTCGTGTTCTTGAGGTGGTATGATCTTGATGTATCGCGAGCTTTTCTATTATAGTTGGATCTTATGATGTTTCTCCCCCTCTACTCTCTTGTAATGGATTGAGTTTTCCCTTTGAAGTTACCTTATCGGATTGAGTCTTTATGGATTTGAGAACACTTGATGTATGTCTTGCATGTGCTTATCTGTGGTGACGATGGGATATTCACGTGATCTACTTGATGTATGTTTTGGTGATCAACTTGCGGGTTCAGTGACCTTGTGAACATATTCATAAGGGTTGGCACACATTTTCGTCTTGACTCTCCGGTAGAAACTTTGGGGCACACTTTGAAGTTCTTTGTGTTGGTTGAATAGATGAATCTGAGATTGTGTGATGCATATCGTATAATCATACCCACGGATACTTGAAGTGACATTGGAGTATCTAGGTGACATTAGGGTTTTGGTTGATTTGTGTCTGAAGGTGTTATTCTAGTACGAACTCTATGATAGATCGAACGGAAAGAATAGCTTCATGTTATTTTACTACGGACTCTTGAATAGATTGATCAGAAAGGATAACTTTGAGGTGGTTTCCTACCCTAGCATAATATCTTCGTTTGGTCTCCGATATTAGTGACTTTGGAGTGACTCTTTGTTGCATGTTGAGGGATAGTAATATGATCCAATTATGTTATTATTGTTGAGAGAACTTGCACTAGTGAAAATATGAACCCTAGGCCTTGTTTCCTAGCATTGCAATACCGTTTATGCTCACTTTTACCACTTGTTACCTTGCTGTTTTTATAATTTCAGATTACAAAAACCTATATCTACCATCCATATTGCACTTGTATCACCATCTCTTCGCCGAACTAGTGCCCCTATACAATTGACCATTGTATTCGGCGTATTGGGGACACAAGGGACTCTTTGTTATTTGGTTGCCGGGTTGTTTGAGAGAGACCATCTTCATCCTACGCCTCCCATGGATTGATAAACCTTAGGTCATCCACTTGAGGGAAATTTGCTACTATCCTACAAACCTCTGCACTTGGAGGCCCAACAACGTCTACAAGAAGAAGGTTGCATAGTAGACATCAAGCTCTTTTCTTGCGCCATTGCCGAGGAGGTGAGTGCTTGAAGGTATATCTTTAGATCTTGCAATCGAATCTTTTAGTTTCTTGTTTTATCACTAGTTTAGCTTATAAAAGAAAACTACAAAAAAATGGAATTACATATGCTTCATCTTTTTAATGTATTTCGTGAAAATGATGGAAAGGAAAATTGTGCTCAAATGCTAGAAGAAGAATGCATTAGAATGTTTGGCACTAAATCTTTGTGTGCTGAGCATGATTGCAATGTTGTTTGTATGAATTCTATGACCATCCATGATGCTAATGATATGCAAAGCCACAAGCTTGGGGATGCTATGTTTGATGAAAATGATATTTTTTCCTCCAAGTTTTGATGAGAAAATTTATTATGATGAAAGCATGCCTTCTATTTATGATGATTATTGTGATGACACGTATGCTATAAAGAATAAAGATAACCATGAAACTTGTAATCCTGATTTTAATATTCAATTGGATTATGCTTCACATGATAGTTATTTTGTTGAGGTTCCTCCCACTACTATTGATGAGAATAAATTTGCTTATGTGGAGAGTAGTAAAATTTCTATGCAAGTAGATCATGAAAAGAATGCTTTATGTGCTAGTTATGTTGTTGAATTCATTCATGATGCTACTGAAAATTATTATGAGGGAGGAATATATGCTTGTAGGAATTGCAATAATATCAAGTTCCCTCTCTATGTTCCTAAAGTTTTGAAGTTATGCTTGTTTTGCCTTCCTATGCTAGTTAATTATTGTTCCCATAAGTTGTTTGCTCACAAAATCCCTATGCATAGAAAGTAGGTTCGACTTAAATATGCTAGTCTCATATTCTTCATGATGCTCTCTTTATGTTTTAATTCTTATCTTTTATGTGAGCATCATTGAAATCATCATGCCTTGCTAGGGGTGTTAAACTTTAGCGCTTGTTGGGAGGCAACCCAATTTTATTTTTGTTCTTTGTTTTTTGTTTCTGCTTAGTAATAAATAATTTATCTACCCTCTGTTTAGATGTGTCACATCCCTAGTTCTGGTATGACCTAGACTAGCTAGTCAAGTGTGCATCATGTTTCAATTCCATTTAAATTGAAATGAGGATTTATGAAACCCTCAGAATCATTTCTGGAAATGACCCAAATAAAAATTGCCCCAAAAAGGCACCAAGAAAATGTTCACGTTTCTCTTTGAAAATATTGGACAGAGATAAAAATCAAACCAATATTTTTAAGAGCTCATAAGTATTTATTTTGGGCATTTGGAATTAATGCAGTATTTATTTGCTTTGGATATATATTGTTATATATATAAAATATTGTCCAAAACTTATGCTAGTTGATGAGGAGCTCTGGAATAATACCACTAGCTCCTATAAAAATTGGAATAAGAAAAATAAATGGTTTAGTATTTTTATTAAATCAAACAAATGTCAGAAAAACTAGAAAAGAAAGCAAGAAAAGGAAAAGAGCAGAAACTTACCTAGCCTTACCTGGTAACCCACCAGCAGCCCAGTCCACAGAGCCAGCCCAGCCCACCTGTCCCCCTCCCCTGTCTTCTTCCTTGCGCCAGAAGGATGCAGCGCGTGTGGCCAGCGCTCGCGGGCACGCGCCTCGCCAGCTCCTGCTTGCCGCCGAGGGTCTGGACGCCTCCCCGAGTGCCACACACTCCCCTCGACCCCTGCACCTCTCCCCTCTCTCCCGGGACCCCCTGCCCCTCCTCTGCTCTCTTCCCGCAACGACATCGTCGCCGCCATTCACCATAGCCGCAGCCACCGCCTCCCTCTCGCCTCTCCGATGCGCCCCAGGGATCTGCCTCGTCGCCTTCGTCCTCCTAGTCGAGCTATGCGACGCCGGAGGCCCTGCTTCGTCACCACCATCATCGTCTTCACCAACGAGCACCGAAGATCGCCGACTCCAATTCACCGTCTCCAGGCCGCCCCTGAGCCCACTGACCTGCTCTACGAGTCCACTATGAGCTCCCCTTGCTTTCCCCGCTCTCCCCTCACTCCCGCAAGCTCTAGCCTGACCGCCACCGTGCCCGTGGGCTTCACATCGCCGGCGATGTCGCTGCCGTCATCCTAGCCACTGGAGCTTGCGTCTGAGTGCTTCGTCGTGCTCAAAGCATCGCCAGGAACCCGTATCACCCGCTGGTTCGCCTCCCATGCACCGTAGCCTCGTCCCCGAGGTCGACCGAAGTCCGGCGACCGCAACCGAGCTCGCCGCCGTCTACTCTGGCCACCCCAGGCCCAGACTCGGCCACCACCCGACGCGCCATCGATCTAGCTTTCCAATGCGCCTAGCCGTGCGTCATTTGGAGCACCACAGAGGAAACCCGAGGCACAAGTACGCCACGAACCTCGCCAGTGGCTAAACACCGGTGGGGTTTGACCCTTTGACCTCGCCGACCCGTCAGGTGGGCCCCATGGGTCAAGTGATTAGCTTAAGGCTAATCACCATCTAACTAACCCTGACACTGACAGTGGGCCCCTACGCCCTAATATTTTAATTAGATTAGTATAACCCCCCCCCGATTAACCCTTAGACACTAACGTGTGGACCCCACACGTCGGGTTTCACCCCAGTCAGCCACAGTTGACTTGCTGACGTCATGCTTACTCAATGCTGACGCAGTAATGCAATTTTCTGGATTTATTCTTATTCAGGAATTTCCAGAAAATGCCCAAAACTTCAAAAATTCATAGAAATCCAACCGTAGCTCAGATTGAAATAATTTATATATGAAAAATTACCTGAAAAATGCAATCGATCCATATGTACCAGTTTCATGCTTGAAAAACCAACTTATACCTGCTGTATAGGTGAAAACACATGAATGGCTTTTATAAAGGCTTATTTTGGAGTTGCACTTGAACCCTTGGTTCAAATGGACTTCATTCAAATTGAATACTAGTTGAATTAGCTCAAACAACATCACATATACATGCTTTGTTCATGCATCATATTGTTGCATATGCTTGTGTATTGATTGCCGACACCGTTCCTTCTCGATAGGTCCTGCTCCGTAGTCCGTTCGAGAGTACCTATCTGAGGAGCAGTGCCCCTTGTTGATCTACCAGGCAAGCAAACCCCCTTTTTCATTCTGATACAATCCTACTCTCTCGCTCCTGCTCTTAGTTATTGCATTAGGACAACAACGATTCAACTGCTACTTTGTGCTGCGGTAGCTGAACCCATTCCTCTGCATGACCTGTCATTGCCAAAGTGAATAGTTGAAACCCACTAGCATGTGTAGGAGTTCATTGAAGCCATTGCTGTGTTCCTACCATGCCATGCCTGCTATTGCTTAGAGTGTGTCAGGTATGATTCATTGGGAATGAATTGGAGTGCAGTGCTCTATGTTTTGATGTTGAGAATTAAGTGTGTGAACACGATTTGGTAAAGGTAGCAGTGAGAGACCATGTAGGAGTACATAGTGGGTTCTATCACTGGAACCGTCCTTAAGCATTGAGTTCTGTTTATGTTGTCCAATGACTAGCTACTACCACGCATTGGGATGCTTAAGTGCCCCTCTCGACTTATTAAGCAACTTGATCTCTGTCCAGGAGTCACAACTAGTTTATGGTGTTTGTAGGTAGTGTTATTTTTCTACCAAGTGGCACCCGGCAGGGTGGGCTTGGGACAGACTAGGCACACGTGGCCTGGTGTACCGAGTGGCACCCGGATGGTGGGCTCGGAACCCTGCACACATCGTTTGGGGCCGTGAGCGACACCCCGACCAAATCTCCTTGTGGATGGAACCCGAATAGGCGATAAACCTGGACTAGAGTCTTGTGTGGTTAGTCAGGTCGTGGCCAACACCCTCGCCAGGCTTCCGCTTGAAGGTTGCCGAGATACATGACGTGTACATGGCGGTAAGTGGCGAGAGCGTGTGTGAAGAAGTACACCCCTGCAGGGTTATCATGATCTATTCGAATAGCCGGGTCTGCGGTTATGGACTTCTTGGATGCTTACATGGTACATAGACAACTTGAAGTGGATACTCTAAATGCTCAAGATAAGTGTGAGTGCTATGGATGACCTTCTCATAGGGAGACGGGGATGAATCCATAGTAGTGTATTGTGTGGTGTTTAGTGGACTCGTGTGCGCCATCTCACCTCAAAGAAGCTTGTCGTAGTCGTAGAACAGGATAGCCACTGAGTCAAAGCTGGCTTGCTGCAACTAAACCCCACATTACCTTCTTGATACAAGTGCATGTATGATAGGATCTGATGTAAGTCTTGCTGAGTACCTTTGTACTCATGTTGCTTTATTTATATTTTTGCAGTGGAGACTTCGGTCTTGCTAGTGTTCTTGTGGACTTCGACAAGTAGCTTGTACCTAAGCTACGATCTTGATAGGATGTTGTAGATAGTCAGGCTCTTCAGCCTTTTTTTAATTTGTAGATGTCTGTACTCAGACATGTAATGCTTCCGCTTGTTGCTTGTTTGCTCTGAATGTTGGGTCATGTGACCCCTGCTTGTAATAAATGCTATGATGGCTCTTTGAGCCTTATCTATATGAGTTGCTGAGTTATTGTGTGATGCCATGTTGTACAGCACATACTTGCATGTTATGCGTACGTGTAATGTGTATTGCTATGTGTGGGATCTGACTATCTAGTTGTTTATCCTTAGTAGCCTCTCTTACCGGGAAATGTCTCCTAGTGCTTCCACTAAGCCTTGGTAGCTTGCTACTGCTCCGGAACACTTAGGCTGGCCGGCATGTGTGCTTCTTCATTCATGTGTCTGTCCCTTCGGGGAAATGTCACGCGGTGTCTACCGGAGTCCTGTTAGCCTGCTACAGCCTGGATTCTCCGGAGTCCTGCTAGCCCAGTTGCTACAGCCCGGATTCACTCGCTGATGACCGACACGTTCGATGCTGGGTCATGTATGCTTGTCCCTGTAAGTTAGTGCCACTTCGGGTTCACGACTAGCCATGTCAACCCGGGTTCTTTGTCATATGGATGCTAGCGACACTATCATATACATGTGCCAAAAGGGTCAAACGGTCCCGGGCATGGTAAGGCGACACCCGTGGGAATACCGTGCGTGAGGCCGCAAAGTGATATGAGGTGTGACATGCTAGATCGGTGTGGCATAGAATCGGGGTCCTGACAGCTTTGGTATCAGAGCCTGACTGCCTGTAGGTTTACCAAGCCAAACTGGTCGAAGTTGAGTCTAGAAATTCTCTAGTTATGTAAGGGAATTGATTGTGGGAAGGAACATAAGGCTCGTTTTATTCCTTATACCTCATGGCCTTCTGATCTGAGTCATCCTACCTTTCCTACGGGGTTAAGGAACTAGGCTTTCTCTTCCGTCTATCAGGATCACATGTTACTACTCCGTAGTCCCATAGGATTGGTTGGTCAGAGTCATATCCCAGTTTTTGAGTACTTCCGATGTAGTTTGTTTAGTATGATCTCAGAACCTTGACTGGTAATGTTGAGTTGTTGTACTACTCCATTTGTAGCAGGATGTCTCATTCTGGGCATTTTGCTGTCGTTATGCTGTCGGAATTGCCCTAGGAGTTCGGGAGTTACTAATTTCCTTATCCTACATTCTATAGCCTATAGATGATGCTGATTCCGTCCTTGGTTTCGTTTCTCAGGATGTCATCAGTTAAGCGAAGTTCTGTTTCTCGTAGCCAGAACCATGGAGATGGTAGGGATGAGGATCCTCCCGACCAGCCTTCGTTGGCAGAGTTCATGTTAGAAATGGAGAGGAAGAAGCGTGAGTCTAACCGTTTGTCGGCATGTATTGAGGAGAACACTGCACATCAGTTCAAAGTGTCTGCAACCATTCATGACTTCATTCGCTTGCACCCACCTACCTTTCATCATTCTGTCGAGCCACTCGATGCAGATGACTGGCTCTGTAGCATCACTCATAAGCTGCATTCCGCAAATGTAGCTGAAGATGACAAGGTCACTGAGGGAGTCCTGGATTAGGGGGTATCCGGACAGTCGGACTGTGTACAACATCCGAACTATTGAAGCATGAAGATACAAGAATCAAGACTTCGGCCCGTGTCCGGATGGGACTTTCCTTGGCGTGGAAGGCAAGCTTGGCGATCCGGATGTTATATTTCCTTCCATGTAACCGACTCCATGTAAACCCTAGCCCTCTCCGGTGTCTATATAAACCGGAGAGGTTGGTCCTTAGAAGGCCGATCACAATTACAATCATACCATCATAGGCTAACTCCTATGGTTTAGCCTCTACGATCTCGTGGTAGATCTACTCTTGTACCACCCATATCATCAATATTAATCAAACAGGAAGTAGGGTTTTACCTTCATCGAGAGGCCCCGAACATGGGTAAACATCTGTGTCCCTTACTTATTGTTACCATCAGCCTTGATGCACAGATCGGGACCCCCTACCCGAGAACCGCCGGTTTTGACACCGCCATTGGTGATTTCATTGAGAGTTCCTCTGTGACGTTGCCACAAGGTTTGATGGCTCCTTCAATCATCATCTGCAACGCTGTCCAAGGTGAGGCTTTCCTCCCCGGACAGATCTTCGTGTTCGGTGGTCTCACACTACGGGCCGATCCGCTCGGTCATCTGGAGCAGATTGTGTCAGGATCGCCGGATAGTTATGATGAGCATGGCTTGGACCTGCCGTCAGACGATGCTCGGGATATTGCCCCGGCAGAAGCCTCGGGTCTAAATCCGGGGCAGGTTGCATTACCTAAGGACGGAGGGCTGGTCCCTGTCCCGTAGGCCGTACGCTCGTTGGTGATAGAGCCGAACACAGGTCTTACCTCCGCGGGAACCTGTGACTCCAGAACCCTGGATTCATATCCGGATGTAGGTTCTAGTCCACGCGTCCCCGAGCCCCCCGATCCTGGTTGGGCTCCAGTGATGGAGTTCACCGCGGCGGACATCTTTCAGCATTCGCCCTTCGGCGACATACTAAACTGATTTAAAACCCTCTCTTTGACAGAGAACTTCGGGCCGAAGTATGTAAGGCTCGAGAGGGAAGTAGGCGACGTAGAAATTCGTTACCCACCCACCACCCACTTGATAGCCACGGTTGAAGATTTAACCGATGTGCCGGACTTCGACTCCGAAGGCATCGACAGTATGGACGACGATGCAGGATAAGACTCAGAATCAACGGGGTACTGGATTCCCGCCTCGTCACACGACATATACATGGTGGATACGCCCAAGGAAGGCGACGGTGACGATCCGGAAGATAACACCCCTGGGAAAAAACCAAAGCAACGGCGCATACGCCGTTCCAAATCTGGTAACAGCAACAACATCAGCAAGAGTGCTAGAAGAATGGATACTCTGGTCAACCCTGAAGGCATTAACGACCAAACAGAACAAGCGATGGAGCAGGACGAACCAGGTCACGCCGAACATAGTCCGGAGCGTACGCCCGAAGAAAACGATCCAGAAGGACAAGTTCATCAAACCGGCCCAGGACAAGAATATAGTCCGGACGACGACGCATTCATCGTTCCGGAAGAACACATGGAATGAGAGAACCTCCATAGAAAGCTTATGGCCACAGCGAGAAGTCTGAAGAAGCAGAAGCAACAGCTTAAAGCCACACAGGAAACGCTCAATCGCAGATGGAATAAAGTGCTAGACACTGAAGAAAGATATGGCGATGATCACCATACAAAGAGCTACCCAAAACGCAAGCTACTGCCAGAATTCGACGATGAGGCCGTTCCACCGAAGAATAACACGACCAGGAGACCGGGAGTACCACTTCATAACCGCAATAAATCAGCCACCGAAGACGCCCACGATCTACGTGAGCACCTGGAGAAGAAAGCTGGCGCAACTAGGTGCATCTACGGATCTAGAGGACACACCCCGACAAGGGACTATGGTCGTCAAAACAATTATGACAACCAAACACCAGTTCGGAATAAGCACCGAACACAACAACAGCTGACAGCATGCCACGACGCGTCCAAATATAGAGGGGCTGCTCACCCCCTGTGCTTTACTGATGAAGTACTGGACCATGAATTCCCACAGGGCTTTAAACCTGTAAACATAGAGGCATACGACGGAACGACAGACCCAGGGGTCTGGATCGAGGACTTTATCCTCCACATACACATGGCTTGTGGAGATGACCTCCACGCCATGAAATACCTTCCCCTAAAACTGAAGGGACCAGCTCGGCACTGGCTGAAAAGCCTCCCCGAAAATTCAATCGGGAGCTGGGAGGAACTAGAAGCCGCTTTCAGGGCCAATTTTCAAGGGACTTATGTCCGGCCTCCGGATGCTGATGATTTAAGTCACATAATCCAACAACCCGGAGAGTCCTCCCGCAAGCTTTGGAACAGATTCCTCACTAAGAAGAATCAAATCGTTGACTGTCCGGATGCCGAAGCCTTAGCAGTATTCAAACACAGTGACCGTGACGAGTGGCTCGCTAGACACCTCGGCCAAGAAAAGAAAACGACAATGGCAGCCCTAACAAGCCTCATGACCCGCTTTTGCACGGGAGAAGATAGATGGCTAGCCCGTAAAGGCACTAGCGACCCCAGCACATCCGAAATAAGGGATGACAACGGGAAGCCATGGCGTAACAAAAATAAACGCCAAAACAAGGAAGATAGCCCGGACAACACAACGGTTAATTCCGGATTCAAGGGCTCTCGACCTAACCAGCAAAATAAGCAATCTAAAGGCAGTAAAGAAGGACCGTCCGGTCTGAACAGAGTTCTGGACAGACTATGCCAAATTCATGGCACCTCTGACAAACCTGCGAACCACACGCACAGAGAGTGCTGGGTCTTCAAGCAGGCCGGCAAACTAAATGCCGAACACAAGGAAAGGGAAACACCAAGTGAAGACGAGGTTGAACCCCGCTAGTCGAACACGGGGGGGGGGCAGAAAAAATTCCCGCCAGAGGTTAAAATAGTGAACACGATTCACACGACTCGCACATCCTTGAAGAGGCACGAACGCGCCCATAAAGAGACGCGCGACATAGATCCTATCGTACCCACACCTAACTATTGGATGTCTTGTTCGATCACTTTCGATTGTCTGGACGACCGAACTAGTATTCAGCGCGAGGGATCAAACGCCTTGGTACTAGACCCAATAATCGACGGATACCATCTCACTCATGTCCTCATGGATGGCGGCAGCAGTCTCAATTTAATATATGATGACACTGTTCGCAGGATGGGGATAGACTCATCCAGAATCAGCAAGATCAACACCACCTTTGAAGGGCTGATACCAGGCGTTGAAGTCTATAGCAGGGGCTCCGTCATACTGGAGGTAATAGTTGGCTCTCCAGGCAACTCCAGAAGCGAAGAACTAGTCTTCATCATTGCACCGTTCCAAAGCAGCTATCAAGCATTGCTTGGAAGAACGGCCTTCGCCCGTTTCAACGCATTGCCGCACTATGGCTACCTTACACTTAAGATGCCCGGTCCTCGCGGCGTCATCACCGTTAGCGGAATAATAGAGCACTTTTTGCGCACAGAGGAATACGCGACGGCCATAACGGCCGGACTATAAGCGGCTGTCGGTGTCAAAACCGGCGGACCTCGGGTAGGGGGTCCCGATCTGTGCTTCAAGGCTGATGGTGACAAGAAGTAAGGGACACAGGTGTTTACCCAAGTTCGGGCCCTCTCGATGGAGGTAAAACCCTACTTCCTGCTTGATTAATATTGATGATATGGGTAGAACAAGAGTAGATCTACCTTGAGATCGTAGAGGCTAAAACCCTAGGAGCTATCCTATGATGGTATGAATGTAATTGTGATCGGCCTTCTAAGGACCAACCTCTCCGGTTTATATATATACCAGAGAGGGCTAGGGTTTACATGGAGTCGGTTACAAGGAAGGAAATATAATATCTGGATCGCCAAGCTTGCCTTCCACGCCAAGGAAAGTCTCATCCGGACACGGGCCAAAGTCTTGAGTCTTGCATCTTCACGCTTCAATAGTCCGGACGTTGTACACAGTTCGGCTGTCCGGATACCCCCTAATCCAGGACTCCCTCAGTAGCCCCTGAACCAGGCTTCAAGGATGATGAGTCCGGCGCGCAGTATTGTCTTCGGCATTGCAAGGCGGGTTCCTTCTCCGAATTCTCCAAAGTGGTTTATCGAACACATAGTCCGTGTTCGGATCTGCAAGATGATCTTCGTATGGTATAGATCTGATTCGCTGGCAATCTTCGAGCGTCGTGCCCTAGCATCATGACTCGGTCCAATGTGAACCGTCATTTCCTACCCCACAATGACTCGTGTTACGAGGCAGTTTCATTGGCACGTCCCGTCGAGGCAGAGATTGTGTCCCTTTTATTACGGGATTTTCCATCAATATGAGCGTGCGTATCCCCATGACGGCCGTTGGTATTACCCCGTGTGTTTCTAGATAAGCCTCAAACGGCCACACCGGGGACTCTTGATATTCACCCTCTTTATAAAGGGGTCGAGGCCTATACCTCTTTCTTCACCTTCATCGCGCCTCCTCACACCTCGAGTTCCAACACCCAAAACCTAAGCTCCACCCCTCCGGAATCCGCCAGTATGTCCGAATCTGATCCTCAAGGCCGGTGGGTTGCCTCCTCGATCGAGGAGAAGGACATTGTGAAGCTTAGGGAGGTTGGATACCTAACCGCAGATATCCGGCATAGGGTTCCTGCTCCGGGGCAAGTTGTCCCCACGCCGGAGCCCAATGAGTGTGTTGTTTTTGTCCCACACTTCCTCCGTGGTTTGGGTTTCACCCTCCATCCTTTCGTGAGGGGCCTCATGTTCTATTATGGGCCGGATTTTCATGATCTGGTTCCGGATGCTATCCTCCATATCTTGTCGTTCATTATCGTGTGCGAGGCTTTTCTCCACATCTCCCTGCACTTCGGTTTATGGCTCAGGACCTTCAATGTGAAGCCAAAGATGATCGGGGGGCGACATGTGGAGTGCGGAGGTGCTATAATAAGCAGAAACGCCGATGCCCCATGGCTGGAGGGTTCTTTCCCAGAAGTATCTGACGTATGGCAGCGGAGGTGGTTTTATGCTACGGCCCCAAGGGGCACAAACTGGGTAGCCGCCCCTGAGTTCCGCTCGGGCCCTCCGTCGCAGTTGGCGTCCTGGACAGACGTAGGACATAATTGGGGGTCCGCAGGTGATGTACCAATACTGCAGAACCGCATCCGGGAGCTTCTCGAGAGGGATATCAACCTTGTTAGCGTAATGCAAGTGATGTTAATCCGACGGATGCTGCCATGCCAACGCCAGCCTCTTCTGTGGGAGTTCAATCCGGAGGGTCCGCGGACTGTGAAGCACTTCTTCGGCTTAAAGCTAGAAGAGATGTGCAAATTATTCTTCGGACAGAAAGTAACGTGTCCGGATACCACCGAGGATACGGGCCTAAGCTGCAACCGCCTAGATACACAAGTAAGTGGCCTTGATACCGGACACCCCGTTTTGTATTTGTCATACTTGTTTTTTCTGAACATCATCCGCGTCCAGGAATGGCTCAGCAAGGCGGAAAGAATCAGGTGTCCGGCACCACTTCCCGAACACTCGTCCGCCCCTGCCGTAGCCAAGATGCTTGACCGGGTACTCAGCAGATTGCCCTGGGGGAAAGACAAGGGGAAGGATCAGAAATCTGAACCCCACACACTACGCATCCGAGCCAGGGATAGTCGGGGAGGAGAGGTCGAGGCCGCCTCCCCACGCGGGAAGAAGAGGGCCGCCTCCGAAGATTTGGAGGCACAGATGCCCAAATTGGGGAAAAAGGGATCCCCAGGGTCCTTGCCCCGACAGGCACCCTCACCGCGTCATGCCCTCCAACGAGTCATAAGTCAATCATTAACTTAAAGGTACTGTATTTCTCCTGGATCAATGACCAGGACTCAACTTTTTGCAGTCCGGCTCGCAGCTCTTCTCAACAGGGACCATCTTCGTGCGACCTTCCTCCGGAGATGATTGTCACATCCCTAGTTCTGGTATGCTCAAGGCCAGCTAGTCATTTGTGCATAATGTTTAAATTCCATTTAAATTTGAAATGACGATTTGTGAAACCCTCAGAATCATTTCTGGAAATGACCCAAATAAAAATTGCTCCAAAAGGGTCCAAGAAAATGCTCATGTTGCTCTCTGAAAATATTGGACAGAGATAAAAATCAAAACAATATTTTTAGGAGCTCATAAGTATTTATTTTGGGCATTTGGAATTAATGCATAATTATTCGCATTGGATATATATATGTTATATACATAATATATGTCCAAGAATTGTGCCACTTGTTGGGGAGCTCTGGAATAATATCGTTAGCTCCTGCAAAAATGGGCATAAGGAAATAAAATGATTTAGTATTTTAATTAAGTCAAAACAAATGTCAGAAAATAGAAAAGAAAAATAAAAGGGAGAAGAGACTTACCTGGCGCTTACCTCCTTGTGCAGCCCGTTCCTGTGTGGCCTGGCCGGCCCAGTTGACCAGCCCAGCCCAACTGGCCCCCCTTCTCTGTCGTCTTCGTCCTCGACAGGCGGATGGGCGCGTGCCCGACGCGCACGCACCGCCGCGCCACGCCACCTCCTCCCTCCCTGCCTGCCTGTCCTCCCCCTCGTCGCTCTGGATGCTCCACATGACGCCACGCGCCGCCCCGTACCCCTCTCACTCTCCCCCGGTCCTCTCCTCTCCTCTCCCTCGCTATCTCTCTCACGGCCGAGACCGCCGTCGCCGCCGTCCACAGCCACCGAGGCCTCGGCCACTGCCGCGCCTCCCCGACGCGCTCCACAGATCCGCCGCGACCCCCTCTCCCTCCTCACCAAGCCAAGCAACCCGGGCGAGCCCTGCTTCGTCCTCGGCGCCGTCGTCTTCATCTCTGGCCGCCGGAGATCATCTTCGCCGCCCCGCCGATTCCAGCCGCCCCCGAGCTCTCCGACGATGTCCTCGAGCCCGCCGCGAGCCCCCGCATCGGTTCCCCTTCTCCCCTGCCTCCCCGCTCTCTGTAGCTAGCCCCGCCATCAAAGCCGAACTCTGGCCGCCGCCGCAAGCTCGCTTCCCGCGAGCACCAACCTCCCTGTGTCCAACCACTCGCACCACTGGATGCGGCAGCTCCCCAGCTACGCGTAGCACGTCTCCACTGTCGATTTGGTCACTGGAGGACCAAATCCGAGGCCCTCCGCCGCCTTCGGCCTCGCCGGCGGCTAAACGCCGGCGGGATTGACCGGGTCAACCCCGCTAACTAACCCCCCCTGTGACACTGACATGTGGGGCCCGACCCTGCTAATTTTTAGTTTAAGATTAGCTTGACAATCAATTAACTCCGTTAATTAACCATGACACTGACGTACGGGGCCCACTTGTCAGGTTTGACCTAGACCTGGCCGTTGACTCGCTGATGTCACGCTGACGCAGTTATTCATTTTCTGGATTTAAAATAAATCAGGAAATTCCAGAAAATGCTTTAAACTTCAAAAAATCATAGCAATTCAACCGTAACTCAGATTGAAATAATTTATATATGAAAAATTATCAGAAAAATGCAATCTTTCCATCTATACTAGTTTCATGCATGGAAAACCAACTTATATATGCTGTATATGAGAAAACACGTTATGGCATTTTAAGAGACTTAATTTAGAGTTGCATTTGAACCCTTGGTTCAAATGGATCTCTTCCAAATAGAATGCTAGATGCATTAGCACAAACAACATCACATCTACATGCCATGATCATGCATCATATTGTTGCATATGTTGTGTATTGATTGTCGACACCGTTCCTTCTCGATAGGCCCTGCTCCAGAGAGTGTTCCAGAGTACCTGTCTGAGGAGCAGAGCCTTCCTTGTTGATCTACCAGGCAAGCAAACCCCCTTGTTCATTCTGATACAATCCTACTCTCTCGCTCCTGCTCTCAGTTATTGCATTAGGACAACAACGATTCATCTACTACTTTGTGCTGCGGTAGTTGAACCCATTCCTCTGCATGACCTATCATTGCCAAAGTAAATAGTTGAAACCCACTAGCATGTGTAGGAGTTGATTGAGCCATGTTGTGTTCCTACCATGCTATGCCTGCTATTGTTTAGAGTTGTGTTAGGTCTGATTCATTGGGAATGAATTGGAGTGTTACGATATGTTCTGATGCTGAGAGTGAAGTGTGTGAACACGATTTGGTAAAGGTAGCGGTGAGAGGCCATGTAGGAGTACATGGTGGGTTGTCTCCCTGGAACCGTCCTTAAGCACTGAGTTCTATGTATGTTTCCAATGACTCGATACTACCACACATTGGGTTCCGGTAACTCGGCCCCTCTTGACTTATTAACTAACTTGATCTCTGTCCAGGAGTCGCAACTAGTTTCTGGTGTTTGTAGGTAGTGCTATTTTTCTACCAAGTGGCACCCGGCAGGGTGGGCTTGGGACAGACTAGGCACACATGGCCTGGTGTACGGAGTGGCACCCGGATGGTGGGCTCGGGAACCCTGCACACATCATTTGGGGCCGTGAGCGACACCCCGGCCGGATCTCCTTGCAGATGGAACCCGAATAGGCAATAAACCTGGGCTAGAGTCCTGTGTGGTTAGTCAGGTCGTGGCCGACACCCTCGCCAGGCTTCCGCTTGAAGGTTGCCGAGATACATGACGTGTACATGGTGGTAAGTGGCGAGAGCGTGTGTGAAGAAGTACACCCCTGCAGGGTTAACATTATCTATTCGAATAGCCGGGTCCGCGGTTATGGACTTCTTGGATGGTTACATGGTACATAGACAACTTGAAGTGGATACTATAAAATGCTCAAGACAAGCGTGAGTACTATGGATGGCCTTCTTGTAGGGAGACGGGGATGAATCCATAGTAGTGTATTGTGTGGTGATTAGTGGACTCGTGTGCGCCATATCACCTCAAAGAAGTTCTAGTAGTCGTAGAACAGGATAGCCACTGAGTCAAAGCTGGCTTGCTGCAACTAAACCCCACATTACCCTTTTGATACAAGTGCATGTATGATAGGATCTGATGTAAGTCTTGCTGAGTACCTTTGTACTCATGTTGCTTTATTTATGTTTTTGCAGCGGAGACTTCGGTCTTACTAGTGCTCTCATGGGCTTCGACAAGTAGCTTGTACCTCAGCTACGATCTTGGTCGATGTTGTAGATAGTCAGGCTCTTCAGCCTTTTTCATTTGTAGATGTCTGTACTTAGACATGTAATGCTTCCGCTTGTTTCTTGTTTGCTCTGAATGTTGGGTCATGTGACCCCTGCTTGTAATAAATGCTATGATGGCTCTTCTGAGCCTTTATCTATATGAGTTGTTGAGTTATGCTGTGATGCCATGTTGTACAGCACATACTTGCATGTTATGCGTACGTGTAATGTGTATTGCTATGTGTGGGATCTGGCTATCTAGTTGTTTATCCTTAGTAGCCTCTCTTACCGGGAAATGTCTCCTAGTGCTTCCACTGAGCCCTGGTAGCTTGCTACTGCTCCGGAACACTTAGGCTGGCCGGCATGTGTCCTTCTTCGTTCCTGTGTCTGTCCCTTCGGGGAAATTTCACGCGGTGTCTACTGGAGTCCTGTTAGCCTGCTACAACCCGGTTTACCGGAGTCCTGCTAGCCCAGTTGCTACAGCCCGGATTCACTCGCTGATGACCGACACGTTCGTTGTTGGGTCATGTATGCCTGTCCCTATAAGTTAGTGCCACTTTGGGTTCACGACTAGCCATGTCAGCCCGGGTTCTCTGTCATATGGATGCTAGCGACACTATCATATACGTGTGCCAAAAGGTGCAAACGGTCACGGGCATGGTAAGGCGACACCCGTGGGAATACCGTGCGTGAGGCCGCAATGTGACTTAGGATCGGGGTCCTGACAGCTTTAGTATCAGAGCCTGACTGCCTGTTGGATTACCAAGCCAAACTGGTCGAAGTTGAGTCTAGAAATTCTTTAGTTATATAAGGGAATTGATTGTGGGAAGGAACGTAAGGCTCTTTTTACTCTTTTACCTCATGGCCTTCTGATCTCAGTCATCCTATCCTTCCTATGGGGTTAAGGAACTAGGCATTCTCTTCCGTCTATCAGGATCACGTGTTACTACTCCGTAGTCCCATAGGATTGGTTGATCAGAGTCATACCCCAGTTTTCAAGTACTTCCGAAGTAACCTGTTTAGTACTATACCAGAACCTTGAGTGATGATGTTGAGTATGTTACTACCCCATTTTAGCAGGATGTCTCATTCTGAGCATTTTACTGCTGTTATGCTGCCGGAATTGCCCTAGTAGTTTGAGAGATACTAATCTCCTTGTCCTACATTCTATAGCTTATAGTTGATGCTGATTCCATCCTGGTTTCATTTCTCAGGATGTCATCAGTTAAGCAAAGTTCTGTTGCTCGTAGCCAGAACCACAGAGATGGTAGGGATGAGGATCCTCCCGACCAACCTTCGTTGACTAAGTTCATGTTAGAGATGGAGAGAAACAAGCGTGAGTCTAACCGCTTGTTGGCACGTATCGAGGAGAACACCGCACATCAGTTCAAAGGATCTGTGACCATTCATGACTTCATCCGCTTGCACCCACCCACCTTTCATCATTCTATTGAGCCACTCGATGCAGATGACTGGCTCCGTAGCATTACTCAGAAGCTGCATTCCGCAAACGTAGCTGAAAATGACAAGGTCACCTATGCCACATACCACCTGGAAGGTCCTGCTAGTCTTTGGTGGCAGAACTATGAGGCTGTGCTTCCAGCTGGCCAGATTCCTACCTAGAGGGATTTCACTGAGGCTTTTCGCGAGCATCACATTCCTCAGGCCCTCATTGATCGCAAGAGAGAAGAGTTCTGTAGTTTCACCCAGAGTAAGATGGCTGTTGATGCTTACAGCAGAGAGTTCGAGAACCTCGCCCGTTATGCCACAGAAGAGGTGTCCACGAACGCCAAGAAGCAGGCTAGGTTCCGGAAGGGTCTCAACCCCAAGTTGCGTCGTGATCTCCACTTGCATCATTATGATACATTCCAAGCTCTTGTGAACAAGGCAATTAATGCAGAGACAGCTCAACTCACTTACGAGGAGTCTCGTAAGCACACCCGTGATTTGGGATCTTCTTCCGGCTCCAGTTCTCAGAAGCGCCGGATTTGGGTTCCGAACTCCGCTCTTCCTTCCGGATATTCACCGAGGCCATCCTATGTGGTGCCTCCCCCAGCTCAGTCGTATGATCCACCCAGGCCTACTGGTAGACCGCTTGTCAGTGCGGGTCCACATCCAACTTCAGGGACTTGCTTCACATGCGGGAAGCCAGGACACTATGCACGTGACTGCTCTCAGGCCAGATATGTACCACCCCCGCCTGAGAAGTCTGTTGGTCGTGGTAAGCCATCACGCAAGATGATCAGTGTCAAGTCAGCCCCCACTGAACGTGGACGTGTGCATCACGTCTCAGCTAAAGACGCTCATGATGATCCAGATGTCGTTCTTGGTACACTCCTTGTCAATTGTCATCCATCATCGGTTCTGTTCGATACTAGAGCATCTCATTCTTTCATTTCTGAAGGCTATGCTCGTTTGCATGACATGTCATTTTGTGATCTGCCAACTCCGCTTGAAATCCAAACCCCAGGGTCTAGATGGCAAACCACCAGAATCTGCTATGGTAATGAAATCCTTGTTGATAGACTTGTATTCCTCGCATCACTTGTAGCCCTCAAGTCCTCAGATATTAACATCATCTTGGGTATGGACTGGATTACATCTCATCATGCCAAGATTGATTGTTACACCAGATCTGTTCAGCTTACACACCCATCTGGCAAGATAGTCACTGTCTCCACCAGAGTTGCAAAGCGTCAGCTCTATTCACTTAATGCTAGCCCTCTTCCAGACCTTGAAGATATCCCGGTAGTCCGTGACTTTCCGGATGTCTTTCCAGAGGAACTGCCAGGTGTTCCAACTGAGAGAGATGTAGAGTTCGTCATAGATCTTATCCCAGGAACCGCTCCAATTTCTAGGAGACCTTACAAGATGGCACCCTTAGAACTAGCCGAGCTTAAGAAACAACTTGATGAGTCCTTGCAAAAGGGTTTCATCCGTCCTAGTTCTTCTCCTTGGGCTTGCCCCGTCCTCTTTGTCAAGAAGAAGGATGGTACGGACCGGATGGTTGTAGATTATCGTCCCGTTAATTTGGTCACGATAAAGAACAAATATCCGCTCCCCAGGATCAACGATCTATATGATCAGCTCGCTGGATCCTCAGTCTTCTCCAAGATGGATTTGAGGTTAGGCTACCACCAAATCAAGATCAGAAACGGGGACATCCCCAAGACAGCCTTTGTCACTCGTTATGGCCAGTATGAGTACACCGTGATGTCCTTTGGTCTAACCAATGCCCCAGCCACTTTCTCCCACGTGATGAACGCGATCTTCATGGAGTACTTAGATAAATTCGTCGTGGTTTACCTCGATGATATTCTTATTTACTCAAAGAACGAGGAAGAGCATGCCGAACATCTTAGACTTGTGCTAGAAAAACTCAGAGAGCACCGCCTTTATGCCAACTTCTCCAAGTGTGAATTTTGGTTGCCAGAAGTGACCTATCTAGGCCACGTGATATCTGGTAATGGTATTGCTATCAATCCCGAGAGAGTTAAGGCCGTTCTTGATTGGACTCCACCTGAAACAGTCAAACAAGTTAGGAGTTTCCTTGGTCTAGCCAGCTATTGTCGCCGCTTTGTTGAAAACTTCTCCAAAGTAGCTAAACCCCTCACAGAACTTCTCAAGAAAGATAAAAAGTTCGAGTGGTCCCCACAGTGTGAGTACAAGCTTTCAGGAACTGAAAAGACGCCCGACTTCTGCTCCCATACTAGTGCCACCGGATTTCACTAAGGACTTTGTTATCTACTGCGACGCCTCACGACAGGGACTAGGTTGCATTCTTATGCAGGATCGTCATGTGATTGCCTATGCATCTCGTCAGTTGCATCCACATGAGGAGAATTATCCTACACATGATCTAGAGCTTGCAGCCATAGTCTATGCACTCAAGACCTGGCAACATTACCTTCTTGGTAAACGTTGCGAGATCAACGCCGATCACCAGAGTCTCAAGTATATCTTCACCCAACCAGATTTGAACCTTAGGCAAAGACGTTGGTTGGAGTTGATCTCAGATTACGACTTAGGGATTACCTACACCCCAGGCAAAGCTAATGTCATGGTTGATGCTCTAAGACGTAAATCCTATTGCAACAATCTCATGTTGCAGCAGGGCCAACCACTTCTCCATGAGGAATTCTGTAAGCTTAACCTTCACATTGCTCCTCATGGATTCCTTTCTACCTTGGTGGCGAAACCTACTATTGTGGATCGTATCATAGAAGTCCAGAAGCATGATACGGGAATCTCCCAAATCAAGAAAAATATCTCCAAAGGAGTAGCTGGTTGTTTCTCTATGGATGAACGAGGTGTTGTTTACTTTGGGAACCGCTTGGTGGTTCCCAAGAGTCAGCAGATGCAACAATTGATTCTTAAGGAGGCGCATGAATCTCCTCTCACGATTCATCCCGGTAGTACTAAGATGTATCAGGACCTACACCAGAGGTTCTGGTGGACTAGGATGAATAGAGAAATTGCTCAGTTTATCGCTAACTATGACGTTTGTCGTCGCGTTAAGGTAAAGCATCAAAGACCTGCTGGCACCCTTCAGCCTTTAGCTATTCCTGAGTGGAAATGGGATAAAATTGGTATGGATTTCATCACCGGTTTCCCAGGACCAAGAGAGGGAATAATGCTATCTTCATAGTTGTTGATCGTCTCTCCAAAGTGGCGCACTTCCTACCTGTTCGAGAGAGTATCACTGCTAGTCAGCTCGCTGACTTATATATTTCTCGAATAGTATCACTTTATGGTGTTCCACTAGAGATCAATTCAGACCGTGGTAGTCTTTTCACTTCTCATTTCTGGGAGAGTTTCCAAACTGCCATGGGAACCCATCTTTCCTTCAGTACCGCTTTCCACCCTCAGTCGAGTGGTCAGGTGGAATGGGTCAACCAAATTCTTGAAGACATGCTTAGAGCTTGCGTTATCTCATTCGGTATGGATTGGGAGAAATGTCTTCCTTTTGCCGAGTTTGCTTATAACAATAGCTATCAATCCAGTCTCAAGAAAGCTCCTTTTGAGATTCTCTATGGACGAAGATGTCGAACACCTTTGAACTGGTCAGAAACCGGTGAAAGACAATTCTTTGGACCGGACATGATCCAGGAGGCAGAAGAGCAAGTTCGCATCATTCCTGAGAATTTGGAAACAGCCCAGTCTCGTCAAAAGAGCCAGTATGATCGTCATCATAAGGATATGACTTATGAAATTGGCGACAAAGCTTACCTTCGGGTTACCCCTTTGAAGGGTACCCATCGTTTCGGTATCAAAGGCAAGTTGGCTCCTCATTAAACAAGGAGAGGTTTCCTACCAGTTGGAACTACCCCCACATCTTTCTCGAGTTCATGATGTCTTCCACGTCTCTCAACTCAGGCGTTGCTTCTCGGATCCTATCCGCGGAGTGGACCACAAAACGCTTGATCTCTAAGATAACCTCACATACCGAGAGTACCCGATTCGCATTCTTGATCAAGCAGAGCGTGTCACTCGACGTCATAACATCAAGTTTCTCAAGGTTCAGTGGTCTCATCATTCCGAGAGAGAAGCTACTTGGGAGCGAGAAGATCGTCTTCGACTGGAGTACCCCACTTTCTTTCCGTCGACCCCTGAATCTCGGGACGAGATTCTTTCAAGTGGGGGCGAGTTGTCACATCCCTAGTTCTGGTATGCTCAAGGCCAGCTAGTCATTTGTGCATCATGTTTAAATTCCATTTAAATTTGAAATGAGGATTTGTGAAACGCTCAGAATCATTTCTGGAAATGACCCAAATAAAAATTGCTCCAAAAGGGTCCAAGAAAATGCTCATGTTGCTCTCTGAAAATATTGGACAGAGATAAAAATCAAAACAATATTTTTAGGAGCTCATAAGTATTTATTTTGGGCATTTGAAATTAATGCATAATTATTTGCATTGGATATATATATATATATATATATATATATGTTATATATATAATATATGTCCAAGAATTGTGCCACTTGTTGGGGAGCTCTGGAATAACATCGCTAGCTCCTGCAAAATTGGCATAATTAAATAAAATGATTTAGTATTTTAATTAAATCAAAACAAATGTCAGAAAATAGAAAAGAAAAATAAAAGGGAGAAAAGACTTACTTGGCGCTTACCTCCCTGTGCAGCCCATTCCTATGCGGCCTGGCCGGCCCAGTTGACCAGCCCAGCCCAACTGGCCCCCCTTCTCTGTCGTCTTCGTCCTCGATAGGCGGATGGGCGCATGCCGGACGCGCGCGCACCGCCGCGCCATGCCACCTCCTCCCTCCCTGCCTGCCTGTCCTCCCCCTCGTTGCTCTGGATGCTCCACGCGACGCCACGCGCTGCCCCGTACACCTCTCACTCTCCCCCTGTCCTCTCCTCTCCTCTCCCTCGCTCTCTCTCTCACGGCCGAGACCTCCGTCACCGCCGTCCACAGCCACCGAGGCCTCGGCCACTGCCGCGCCTCCCCGACGCGCTCCACAGATCTTCCGCGACTCCCTCTCCCTCCTCACCAAGCCAAGCAACCCGGGCGAGCCCCGCTTCGTCCTCGGCGCCGTTGTCGGTGTCAAAACCGGCGGATCTCGGGTAGGGGGTCCCGAACTGTGCGTCTAGGCGGATGGTAACAGGAGACGAGGGACACGATGTTTTACCCAGGTTTGGGCCCTCTTGATGGAGGTAAAACCCTACGTCCTGCTTGATTAATATTGATGATGTGTATTACAAGAGTGGATCTACCACGAGATCAAGGAGGCTAAACCCTAGAAGCTAGCCTATGGTATGATTGTTGTAATGGATGTTGTGTCCTACGGACTAAAGCCATCCGGTTTATATAGACACCGGAGAGGGCTAGGGTTACACAAAGTCGGTTACAATGGTAGGAGATCTACATATCTGTATCGCCAAGCTTGCCTTCCACGCCAAGGAAAGTCCCATCCGGACACGGGACGGAGTCTTCAATCTTGTATCTTCGTAGTCTTGGAGTCCGGCGGACGATGATAGTCCGGCTATTCGGACAACCCCTAGTCCAGGACTCCCTCAGTAGCCCCCGAACCAGGCTTCAATGATGATAAGTCCGGCGCGTATATAGTCTTCGGCGTTGCAAGGCGAGTTCTCTTCCAAATTCCGTGCGTTTGCCAAACAGTGTCCGGCTTTTTTATCAATGTTGCGCTTCTTGGCTTCCACGCCCAATAATGGCCATCTTCCACGCGTCGCACGAATGCGAAAAGCCAGGGTATCTTTTATGTTTTACCCCCTAGCTGTGCAAATAATCTGCCTATAAGAGAGGCAAGAATCCAGATCCAAATCACACCATCTTCTTTTCGCGAGTACTCATCGGAGCGCCTCTGACTGAAAAATCCATTCCATCATGGACCATCGATGCGGCTCCTCCTCTCGCGCTCCCAACCCACTGCCAGGAGACTGGCGGAGATGTTCTGTCCCACACAACGAGCTGGTGGCGCTTCAAGCAAAGGGATATCTCCCTCCGGCCTTCATGGTCCTGGTTCGAGCCGGGTTGGCCACCTACCAAGGTGGGAAGCAAGTGGAGGCCACCTCGAGTCCCAACAAAGGGGAGCGGGTATGCTTCGTCCCCTATCTGATAAGGGGACTCGGATTTCCTATACATCCGTTCCTCCGTGGGCTCCTGGAGTTCTACGGACTCCACCTCCATCACCTTATGCCCGCCTCTATCCTGCATATCGCGGGTTACGTAGCTCTTTGCGAGCTATTTCTGGGCATCGAGCCCCATTTTGCATTGTGGAAGAGGTTGTTCTGCCTCGTACCCCGTTCTCACGAGGGGTCCATATATCAAGTGGGCGGCGCCGAAATATGGCGCATTGCCAGGACCGGATATCCATCCGGAACCCCAAAGAAGGCGTCCGAAGACTGGCCTTCGGAATGGTTTTACATAGAAGACGCTCCGCTGCCGGACCCTGTTAGGATCGGCCTCCCGGAGTTCAGTGCTGCTCCTCTGAAGAAATGCCTTAGTTGGCGCCCGCGGAGCCCCCAACTGGAGGAAGACAAGAGCGTCCATTATCTAATGGGCCGAATAAGGTTATTGGCCCATTCCGGGTTGACCATGATTGGAGTCATGGCAACATGCATTACGCGGGGGGTGCAGCCACTGCAATACAGGGGCCACCCCATGTGGGATTTCAAAGGGGAAGACGATGCCACCCGTCATGGCCGCAAAGGACCGGATTCGGCCGAGGATCTGGTGAAGATCCTGTCCGGCCTATACAAGGGGGAGAAGGAGGACTTTTCCATACAAACCCGTTGAATGGGTTCTCCATGAATAACCCTCGGCATTGGGTAAGCGAACAATTTAAGGGCCCGACCCATGCTTTCAAAGTTTAAGCTTCTTATATTATGTCTCCGACGCAGGAACTGCGCCAGATTGTGGAGGACATGATAAGTCCAGCTCCACAACCCGAGGATCCAGAGAGATCCCAGGATCCGGCCTCTGAAGAGGATCCGGAAATAAAGGTGGAGCTAATCGACGGGGTGTTCCACCAGCTCAGCATGGATAATGCTTTAGTCGCCATTACGGCCGACTACCCCGGACTATATTCGGCTTCCCAGGTGATTGTGACCGAAGTCCCGACACCATTATCTCTTCCTTGCTCATTTCTGACCTTCGCATACGATGGTGTTTTGCAGGAAGCGCCTTCAGGGCGGGAAGCCGAGCCCGCGACGGCTGACCAACAAAGGCCAGTCCGGACCAGTAGGCGGAAGAGGAGCACGGTGCGGACTGAAACGTCGCCGCAAAGGTATAGCTCACAGTTCATTATTTGGAGCAACGTTCCTAGGAAGAGTTTAAGTGCTCACGGCTTTTTGCAGGAGAAAAAGCGCTCGCCGGACTGCGAGCGTGGAGGTTGCCAATCCAACCTCTACCAGCCAGGCTCCATTACCTGGTCTGGAGGGGGAGGCGAGCGCAAGGCGCGATACGGACACTCCTCTAACGGAGGATGCCGACAGACTGTCCGCCACCAAGTCTGAGGTGGAGAGCGCCATGAACCATAGGCGCCGCCGGACAGTATTTCGTGACGCGTGCTTCTCCCATGAGGCGTTGAATGCCTTTAACGCAGGGGATGCGCACCTCCGTGCTACTCAAGATGGTTTTACCAGAGCCACGGAGCAGTATGTAAAAGACATACGGGTAAGAGAATTTAACAGTTATATATGCCAGTAGCCCCCGAGACTTAAAGTAGTTATGTTAACTGATTTAAGGATCATTTGAAACACAGGATCTTACCGAGAAGAATACCCAACTGTCTCAGGAGCTGCAAGAGTGCAAGGCCCAACTTGAGGCCGCGCTTGCTGCCGCAGGAGGAAACACAGAGACCCCTCCTGGTAACACAATTTAAAAAAAAAGCGCTGTGCGGCATGCGCACAAGTGTAATAATGACATTGCAGGTGCTGCTGGACAAGATCCGGACAGGCAAGAACTACTGCGCCAGCTGAAGGCCGGCGAGAGGGTGCTGAATAGAGTGCAGCAGGAAAGGAACAAGCTCCAGGATGCCCATGCCCAGCTCGGAGAAGAGCTGAAAGGTGTTCAGGCCGAGCTGTCTACCTCCGTTAAGGAGAATCAGCGGCTTCGTCGCGGCATCTATAGTAAGTGCTTAAGCGAACTCCTTTGAAAAGAAGAGTTCGGCGAGGAAGTCAATTGACAAAATTTGTCTGTAGGTTTACTCACAGGTCGCCCTGCAGAGGAGATGCCCGTATCGACGGGTGATCAACTTCCCAAACTGTTGCAGCTGCTCGAACGAGTTCGGCAGGCGATGAGTGGCGCCGTTCAGGCTTTATGGCCGGCCCTTTCCCTGCCTGAAGGCCTTGAGGAGCTTACGGAGAAGCTTCAGGGAATGCGGCAACGCTTCCGTTTATGGAAGATTTCGGCCTGCCGCCAAGGTGCTAGGGAGGCCTGGGCCATGGTGAAGACGCGGTACAAGAAGGCGGATCCCAACCATATGGCCGAGGTCGGACCTATGGGGCCCGACGGGAAGGAGATCCCTGTGAGTTTAGTATACGGCCAGGTAGAGTTGGCCACTAAGTTTTCCCAACGGGACTGTAAATTGGACAGCTTGTTAGACGGGATTGAGGAAGAATACAGTCAGTAGATTTGACAATGTATTTTAAAATGACATGTGAAATGCCTTCTAGCCGGATGGTAGATCGTTTGTCTTTGCCGACCTTTTCGCTTCAACCTCGGGACCCTAGAGTCCGGAGTGTGTCCGAATACCTTTTTGGTTAAGAAACAACCGGGGTATGCATGGAGACCAGGCGTAGGAGTCATTAGTGCTTTATCAGACAAGTGCCCAACTAGTTATGTTATATTACATGGTTAGTAAGAAACATCTTCCAGGGAGAATAGTTCCGTTAAGGGTTCCTTTCCATGGGAGGCATGCCCTAAAGTGCATGTCCGGACTGCAAAAAAAGCAGAAAAACTTCTGGGGGCAGATAAATAAGTAGGTAAAAAAATCATCTTTCAAGTCACCGATCGAATATTTCCTTAAGAACGCTAGCTTTCGGCTTCACCCAGTCTGAGGTACACATCCGGCTGACCCGGCAGTAACAATCGCAGAGGTGCTCCCTTTACCTCCTAGCCGAACAATCGGGAACGTAGGGGTAAACACAGGAGCCAGGCAACCCAGCTTGGCCAAAACTTAAGTCATATCGATGCATATAATGGTGAGTAAAAGGTACATGTGGAAGCTTGACACATGTGCTGGGCATGAAGCCCTTATAATTGAGCTTCTGGTAAAGAAGCCCCCAGGTATAATGAGTGCGGATGGCACATCAAGTATGTGCGAACGATGCGCAAGTAGGCCCTTAAGGGCTTTTTAGGAAAAGGGTTAAGAGAAGAAAGAGAAACAAAAGACAGCTGAAGTGTAAAAAATTGGATGGGGGAAGGGGACGAACTCTTAGTCCAGCGCTAGGCATAGAATCTTCGGAGGCGGGCTGCGTTCCATGGGTTCGGCTCGAGTCGGTTGTCCGACGCATTTCGTAGACGGTACGCTCCACCGGTCAGGACTTGATCGACGATGAAGGGGCCCTCCCATTTGGGCTTGAGCTTGTCCTTTTTCTTGTCCGGCAGGCGTAGAACTAGTTCGCCAACGTTGTAAGTCTTGGCCCGTATTTCTCTACTTTGATATCTTCGAGCCTGCTGCTGATAGAATGCGGAACGAGCCTTGGCGACATCGCGTTCTTCCTCCAATGCGTCCAAGCTGTCCTGCCGATCCAGCTCGGCTTCTCTTTCTTCGTACATGCGCACTCGAGGTGAATCATGAATGATGTCGCAGGGCAGAACTGCCTCTGCGCCGTATACCATAAAAAATGGTGTGAATTCGGTAGTATGGCTGGGCGTTGTCCGTAGCCCCCAGAGTACGGAGTCGAGCTCCTCTACCCAGTGCGTGTCAGATTTTGTAAGTGACCGCACTAGTCTGGGTTTGATGCCGCTCATTATTAGACCGTTTGCTCGTTCCACTTGACCATTGGTTTGAGGGTGATAGCTTGAAGCGTAATCGAGCTTAATGCCCATGTTTTTGCACCATGACTTAACTTCGTCGGCCGTGAAGTTCGTGCCGTTATCGGTGATGATGCTGTGGGGGACACCATAACGGTGTACTATCCCGGATATAAAGTCTATCACCGGTCCGGACTCTGCCGTTTTGACTGGCTTGGCCTCTATCCATTTGGTGAATTTGTCCACCATGACCAATAGGTACCTTTGCTTGTGGGTTCCCCTTTAAGGGGTCCAACCATGTCAAGCCCCCAGACCGCGAACGACCAGGTAATGGGTATAGTTTTGAGGGCGGTGGGTGGCATATGGCTCTGATTAACAAAGAGCTGACAACCGACGCATCTTTGGACTAAGTCCTGAGCATCTACCCGGGCCGTCGGCCAATAAAATCCTGTACGGAATGCCTTTCCTACAAGGGCCCGAGCTGCTGCGTGGTGTCCGCTTAGTCCGGCATGAATTTCAGCCAGAAGGTTTCGCCCTTCCTCTTCGGAGATACACCTTTGAAGGACTCCGGTTGTGCTTTTCTCATAAAGTTCTCCCTCATGGACCTTGTAGGCTTTAGATCGCCGGACTATGCAGCGGGCCTCATTTTGGTCTTCGGGAAGTTCCTGCCTAAGCAAGTAGGCTAGGAATGGTTCTGTCCACGGGGCGATTACTGCCATTATGTCGTGGGCTGAAGGTGTTATGTCATCGGCTAAATCGCCGGTTGGCGCGGTTTTTTCCGGTTTGTTATTTCTGGACTCCTCTTCCCATAGTACGGATGGCTTGAAGAGCCGTTCCAGGAAGATGTTTGGAGGGACAGCATCACGTTTTGCGCTGATGCACGCCAGTACGTCGGCTGCTTGGTTATTATCTCGGTCTACGTGATGGAATTCAAGTCCTTCAAACCGAGTTGACATTTTTAGGACAGCGTTGCGATATGCTGCCATTTTTGGATCCTTGGCGTCAAAGTCTCCATTTATTTGGGATATTGCAAGGTTTGAATCCCCGCGCACCTCTAGGCGTTGAATGCCCATGGAGATTGCCATCCGGAGGCCATGTAAAAGGGCCTCGTATTCGGCTGCGTTGTTGGAGTCCGTGTACATTATCTGAAGTACGTATTGGACTGTGTCCCCGGTTGGGGACGTCAATACGACGCCAGCCCCCAATCCGGCCAACATTTTAGAGCCGTCGAAGTGCATAATCCAATTGGAGTATGCACCGTACTCTTTAGGGAGTTCGGCTTCGGTCCATTCAGCGGCAAAGTCAGCCAAGACTTGTGAATTTATAGCTCGCCGAGGTTTGTAAGTTATATCGAATGGTAAGAGCTCAATGGCCCATTTTGCAATCCTGCCCGTCGCGTCGCAGTTGTTTATAATGTCGTTGAGTGGTACTTCGGAGGCCACTGTTATCGAACACTCTTGAAAGTAGTGTCGGAGCTTCCGGGATGCCATGAACACCGCGTACGCTATCTTTTGATAGTGCGGGTAACGGGACTTGCAGGGGGTTAACATAGTGGAGACGTAGTACACTGGTTTTTGAAGAGGGAATTTATGCCCTTCTGTCTCTCGTTCAACGACGAGTACCACGCTTACAACTTGATGTGTTGCCGCGATGTATAACAGCATTGGTTCACCCAGGTTGGGCGCAGCCAGGACCGGATTTGTTGCCAATACGGCCTTTATTTCTTCGAGTCCGGCAGTGGCAGCATCGTTCCACTCGAAGTGTTCGGTGCGCCTAAGGAGGCGATAGAGGGGTAGTGCCTTTTCTCCCAAGCGGGAGATAAAGCGGCTTAAAGCCGCCACGCATCTAGTCAATTTTTGTATCTGTTTGATGTCTTTTGGAATATCCAGCTGTGACAGAGCTCGGATCTTGGCCGGGTTTGCTTCAATTCCTCTACCGGATACAATGAAGCCCAGCAGCTTTCTGGCTGGTACGCCGAAAACGCATTTTTCCGGATTCAGCTTGATGTCATATGCTCTGAGGTTGTCGAATGTGAGCCTCAAATCGTCTACTAGAGTTTCGATGTGTTTGGTTTTGATGACTACATCGTCTACGTATGCCTCTACTGTTTTGCCGATCTGGGTTGCCAGACATGTTTGAATCATGCGCTGATATGTTGCGCTGGCATTTTTAAGTCCAAAGGGCATCGTGTTGAAGCAGAATGGTCCATATGGAGTGATGAATGCCGTTGCGACTTGGTCTGCTTCCGCCATCTTGATTTGATGGTAGCCGGAGTATGCGTCGAGGAAGCACAGTGAATCGTGTCCTGCGGTAGCATCGATTATCTGGTCAATGCGGGGGAGGGGGAAGGGATCCTTTGGGAAGGCCTTGTTGAGGTCTTTAAAATCGACACATAGGCGCCAGGATTTGTCCTTCTTTGGTACCATTACCAGGTTTGCTAGCCAATCCGGATGTTTGATATCTCTGATGAATCCGGCTTCCAATAGTTTGGCTAGCTCTTCTCCCATTGCCTGTCTTTTAGGTTCGGAAAATCGTCGAAGAGCCTGTTTGACTGGCTTGAATCCTTTTAGGATGTTTAGGCTGTGTTCTGCCAATCTGTGTGGGATTCCGGGCATATCCGAAGGGTGCCAGGCGAAAATGTCCCAATTTTCCCGAAGGAATTCTCAGAGTGCGGCGTCTACATCGGGGTTCAACTGTGCCCCGATGGAAGCCGTCTTTGTCGGGTTCGTTGGATGGACCTGGAATTTTATTATTTCATCTGCTGCTTTAAAGGAGGTGGACTTGGATCTCTTATCAAGTATCACATCGTCCTTATTCACCGTAGAGCGCAGCGCGGTGAGTTCTTCTGCCGCTAGGGCTTCGGATAGTGCCTCCAGGGCTAATGCGGCTGTCTTGTTTTCGGCGCGGAGTGCTATGTCCGGATCACTAACGAGAGTGATTATTCCGCCGGGCCCAGGCATTTTGAGCTTCATGTACCCGTAATGGGGTACGGCTTGAAAAGTTGTGAATGCCTCTCGTCCTAATATAGCGTGATATCCGCTGTTGAACGGGGCCACTTGGAACGTGACTTCTTCGGATCTGTAATTGTCCGGCGAGCCGAACACCACATCGAGTGTGATTTTTCCGGTGCAGCGCGCTTCCCGGCTAGGGATTATTCCTCTGAAGGTTGTGTTGCTTCGCTCAATGCGGCTCCAGTCTATTTCCATTTTTTGGAGAGTTTCCTCGTAGATGAGGTTTAGTCCGCTGCCGCCATCCATGAGGACCTTTGTAAGTCGAAAGCCGTCCACTATTGGACTAAGCACCAGTGCGGCTGGTGCTCGGGCTGTTCGGAATTTAGGTTCGTCGCTGGCGTTGAAGGTGATGGCTGTGTTGCTCCATGGATTTGTTGTTGCTACTTGGTAGACTTCGGCGAGGCTGCGGATTGTTTGTTTCCGCATATTATTTGATGCGAAGGTCTCGAAGACTGCTGATACCGTATCGGTATTGTTGAAGTGGTTTTCCGGTGCTAGAAGCTCCTCGCCACTTTTGGCCACCTGCCGTAATATCCAACATGCTCAAAGGCTATGTGTTGGGACGACGCCCTCTGTACTGTGAATTTTGCATGGTCCGCTAAGCCATCCCTCCAGTACGGTTCCATGCCCTCTATGGGGTTTTTGCTTTTTGGTTTTTGTATCTGGGGCCTGAGTGTAATCCACCCTTTTGTTGCGGACTAGGGTTGTATTCGGGGCCGGATTGTCCCAAAACTGATTTTCGGTTTTCCGAAAACTCTCCATCGCACAGTACTTTCGTACTATGGACGCCAGGTCGGTGAAGCGTGTGATTTCACGACGGCTGATGGCGTTCAATATTCCGTTGTCCGTGCAATTATTGCAAAAAATTGAGATTGCGTTTTTTTCTCGGTAGTCCTTTATCGTCTCCATAACCAGGAGGAATCTGGCCCAGTAGTGATGTACTGTTTCAGCGGGCTCTTGCCGTATTAGAGATAGATCGCATATGTCTGGGCGGGTGGGTGGAATAAAGTCCGGAACCCTACCCATCTCAAGGCTTGAAGGCCGTGAAGGTTCCAAATTTGGAAGCTTGGATTGCTGGACGTTGCCCAACGAGTCCGGTCCGATGCCTGACTTTAAGTTCAGTGCTTGATCGAAGTCCGTCCCTCCGCGGGAATCCGGCATGGAGGGTTTGGGAGCCCGGACATGACTAGTTTTCAATACAGGAGAAGAGTCGCCGCATTGTTCCTCTACCACTGCGACGTGGTGGGTGACCTGAGGAGAGTTAATCTCTCTCAGATCAGTTTTAAGCCCAATCTGATTGTAGTCCTTAGCGACTCCCAGGGCGGCGATGCGATCCAAGAGCTCGTTGACAGACGAGAGCTCTATTGGATCTAGCCGCTCGGCAAATTCTGAGCTGACGTGAAGATTGCTTTGGACGACTTAAGAAGTTATTGTCGAAGCGGTGGCCGAACAGGCGGTCATAAGAAAACCACCTAGCCGGATAGTTTGGCCGGCGGCCAAGGCCCCTTTGGCGAAAATACCGTCCTTGAAGACGGGTGGAGGCATCCTTCCTATCGGCGACGGCACAGAGGACCTCTCAATGAGAGCACCAATATCGGTGTCAAAACCGGCGGATCTTGGGTAGGGGGTCCCGAACTGTGCGTCTAGGCGGATGGTAACAGGAGACGAGGGACACGATGTTTCACCTAGGTTCGGGCCCTCTTGATGGAGGTAGAACCCTACGTCCTGCTTGATTAATATTGATGATGTGTATTACAAGAGTGGATCTACCACGAGATCAAGGAGGCTAAACCCTAGAAGCTAGCCTATGGTATGATTGTTGTAATGGATGTTGTGTCCTATGGACTAAAGCCTTCCGGTTTATATAGACACCGGAGAGGGCTAGGGTTACACAAAGTCGGTTACAATGGTAGGAGATCTACATATCCGTATCGCCAAGCTTGCCTTCCACGCCAAGGAAAGTCCCATCCGGACACGGGACGGAGTCTTCAATCTTGTATCTTCGTAGTCTTGGAGTCCGGCGAACGATGATAGTCCGGCTGTCCGGACACCCCCTAGTCCAGGACTCCCTCAGTCGTCGACCTCATCTTCGGCCGCCGGAGATCGTCTTCGCCATCCCGCCGACTCCAGCCTCCCCCGAGCTCTCCGACGACGTTCTCGAGCCCACCATGAGCCCCCGCATCGGTTCCCCCTTCTCCCCTGCCTCCCCGCACTCTGTAGCTAGCCCCTCCGTCAAAGCCGAACTCCAGCCGCCGCCGCAATCTCGCTTCCGGCAAGCACCGACCTCCCCGTGTCCAACCACTCGCACCACTGGATGTGGCAGCTCCCCAGCTACGCGTAGCACGTCTCCACCGTCGATTTGGTCACCGGAGGACCAAATCCGAGGCCCTCCGCCGCCTTCGGCCTCGCCGGCGGCTAAGCGCCGGCGGGATTGATTGGGTCAACCCCGCTAACTAACCCCCCCTGTGACACTGACATGTGGAGCCCGGCCCTGCTAATTTTTAGTTTAAGATTAGCTTGACAATCAATTAACTCCGTTAATTAACCATGACACTAACGAATGGGGCCCACTTGTCAGGTTTGACCTGGACCTGGCCGTTGACTCGCTGACGTCACGCTGACGCAATTATTCATTTTCTGGATTTAAAATAAATCAGGAAATTCCAGAAAATGCTTTAAACTTCAAAAAATCATAGCAATTCAACCATAACTCAGATTGAAATAATTTATATATGAAAAATTATCAGAAAAATGCAATCTTTCCATCTTTACTAGTTTCATGCATGACAAACCAACTTATACATGCTGTATATGAGAAAACACATTATGGCATTTTAAGAGACTTAATTTAGAGTTGCATTTGAACCCTTGGTTCAAATGGATCTCTTCCAAATAGAATGCTAGACGCATTAGCACAAACAACATCACATCTACATGCCATGATCATGCATCATATTGTTGCATATGTTGTGTATTGATTGTCGACACCGTTCCTTCTCGATAGGTCCTGCTCCGGAGAGTGTTCCAGAGTACCTGTCTGAGGAGCAGAGCCTTCCTTGTTGATCTACCAGGCAAGCAAACCCCTTGTTCATTCCGATACAATCCTACTCTCTCGCTCGTGCTCTCAGTTATTGCATTAGGACAACAACGATTCATCTGCTACGTTGTGCTGCGGTAGTTGAACCCATTACTCTGCATGACCTGTCATTGCCACAGTAAATAGTTGAAACCCACTAGCATGTGTAGGAGTTCATTGAGCCATGTTGTGTTCCTACCATGCTATGCCTGCTATTGCTTAGAGTTGTGTCAGGTCTAATTCGTTGGGAATGAATTGGAGTGTTACGATATGTTCTGATGCTGAGAGTGAAGTGTGTGAACACGATTTGGTAAAGGTAGCGGTGAGAGGCCATGTAGGAGTACATGGTGGGTTGTCTCACTAGAGCCGTCCTTAAGCACTGAATTCTATGTATGTTGTCCAATGACTCGATACTACCACACATTGTGTTCCAGTAACTGGGCCCCTCTCGACTTATTAACCAACTTGATCTCTGTCCAAGAGTCGCAACAAGTTTCTGGTGTTTGTAGGTAGTGCTATTTTTCTACCAAGTGGCACCCGACAGGGTGGGCTTGGGACAGACTAGGCACATGTGGCCTGGTGTACTTAGTGGCACCTGGATGGTGGGCTCGGGAACCTTGCACACATCATTTGGGGCCGCGAGCGACACCCCGGCCGGATCTCCTTGCGGATGGAACCCGAATAGGCGATAAACCTGGGCTAGAGTCTTGTGTGGTTAGTCAAGTCGTGGCCGACACCCTCGCCAGGCTTCCACTTATAGGTTGCCGAGATACATGACGTGTACATGGCGGTAAGTGGCGAGAGCGTGTGTGAAGAAGTACACCCCTGCAGGGTTAACATGATCTATTCGAATAGCTGGGTCCGCGGTTATGGACTTCTTGGATGCTTACATGGTACATAGAGAACTTGAAGTGGATACTATAAAATGCTCAAGACAAGTGTGAGTACTATGGATGGCCTTCTCGTAGGGAGACGGGGATGAATCCATAGTAGTGTATTGTGTGGTGATTAGTGGACTCGTGTGCGCCATATCACCTCAAAGAAGTTCTGGTAGTCGTAGAACAGGATAGCCACTGAGTCAAAGCTGGCTTGCTGCAACTAAACCCCACATTACCCTTTTGATACAAGTGCATGTATGATAGGATATGATGTAAGTCTTGCTGAGTACCTTTGTACTCATGTTGCTTTATTTATGTTTTTGCAGCGGAGACTTCGGTCTTACTAGTGCTCTCATGGGCTTCGACAAGTAGCTTGTACCTCAGCTACGATCTTGGTCGGATGTTGTAGATAGTCAGGCTCTTCAGCCTTTTTCATTTGTAGATGTCTGTACTCAGACATGTAATGCTTCCGCTTGTTGCTTGTTTGCTCTGAATGTTGGGTCATGTGACCCCTGCTTGTAATAAATGCTATGATGGCTCTTTTGAGCCTTTATCTATATGAGTTGTTGAGTTATGCTGTGATGCCATGTTGTACAGCACATACTTGCATGTTATGCGTACGTGTAATGTGTATTGCTATGTGTGGGATCTAACTATCTATATTTTTATCCTTAGTAGCCTCTCTTATCGGGAAATGTCTCCTAGTGCTTCCACTGAGCCCTGGTAGCTTGCTACTGCTCCGGAACACTTAGGCTGGCCGGCATGTGTCCTTCTTTGTTCCTGTGTCTGTCCCTTCGGGGAAATGTCACGCGGTGTCTACCGGAGTCCTGTTAGCCTACTACAGCCCGGTTTACCGGAGTCCTGCTAGCCTAGTTGCTACAGCCCGGATTCACTCGCTGATGACTGACACGTTCGTTGTTGGGTCATGTATGCCTGTCCCTGTAAGTTAGTGCCACTTTGGGTTCACGACTAGCCATGTCAGCCCGGGTTCTCTGTCATATGGATGCTAACGACACTATCATATATGTGTGCCAAAAGGCGCAAACGGTCCCGGGCATGGTAAGGCGACACCCGTGGGAATACCTTGCGTGAGGCCGCAAAGTGATATGAGGTGTTACATGCTAGATCGATGTGACTTAGGATCGGGGTCCTGACAATGATGAAGAGTGAGACCCCACCCGCCTCTCCGGTTCTTGACGCGGGCGACACCGAGGTGTCGTCACGAAGGAGCCCAGATCCGCCAAGGCCGGAAGCCCATGCGTCAGCTTCCCTAAGTCCGAACGTACTGATGGGATTACTAGAGCGAGCTGCGCTTTCGGAGGAGCACCGCTCATTAATGAGCGCGGTGCTCAAGAAGATTTCATCCGCTACAAGCAGTTTGAATGAAGCATTCACAAGCCTGCTCAGAGGCTTTGAGGTATGTAATGGAGAACTCTTTGGTTGTAAGGCACGCGCTAGGTGTGTTCCTATAGATAGTAGTCCTTGAGACTCTAGTTGCCCGCCCTAGGCGGCAAACAGGGGATCATAAACCAATGATAGTGCTGTAAATGTATGCAGGTACCTGTGGGTCCAGCTGCCGGCCCGTCCGTTGAAGTTGCCGAACTATCAAGGCAAATTGGGTCGATTGATGCCGATATCACTCTGATGAATGAGTGGCTGGATATATCACAAGGTATGTGCCTTTTCTCCCATTGCATAGGAAGATATTAAGGTGGCATGTATTAATATAATTTGTTCGGACTGCAGATGGTGCTGCTGCCGTGGAGGAACTGAGGGCTGAACTTGCTCTAGCCAAGGAACAAGCTCGGGTGAGCAATGCGGCGGCCCTAAAGGCGGCCGACGAATTGAGAGCCGAACAAGCTGCTCATCGCCGAATCGAGGAAAAGATAGCTGAAATGGCTATCAGGTTAAAACATGCCGCTGACCGGTATGAGCTCCTGAAGAAGGAGCATGAAGATAAATCGGCTGACCTGAGCAAGGCGCTGAATGCCACCAAGGAAATATGGACCGAGCTCAGGTGTGCGCGGGAGGAGCTTCGACAGGCCGGAGAAATCGCGGCTGGAGGCTCCTATTTGCTGCGGACGAAGTTCTTCGATCCGAAGTACGCTCCCCTTGATGGACGCTGGAGCTCGCCGGACGCATACGCGGACCTGACGAAGAGTACAACTGATGCTATGGAGTTCTTCAAAGATCAGGGTGAAAGGGAGGTGGAGAAGCTTTTTTGGTCGCAGTTCCATGCTCCCACTCACCCGCTACCGTTAAGTGATAAGATGGCTGCTGTGGCGGAGCTTCATAGGCTGTCTGGGATTGCGATGCAGTCTGTAATAGTTCATCTTTGGCCGAAGAAGCCTAAGCTAGACAACTACTTTGGTTTAGTGCAACAGTTCCTTGGGGCCGTGCCAGGATCGATGCCATGAGGAGGTCAGCATGCGTAGAGGGTGCATGGATGGCCCTTGCACGCATTAAAGCGTATTGGACGGATATGGATGCCACGATGATAGCGTCTCAGGATCCGGTAGGGGGGCAATATCCGGCCGGGCACTACTTGGCGCAGTTCATGGATGGTGCCCGCCTGATAGAGGCGCAGTGCCCGAAGGATCTCCTCTTCGATTGATGATTCAAATTTTTGTAAAAACATTTTGATTAGAAGGTTATATTTATAATTTGTGTCAGAAAATATGGTTGTGTCCCCTGTGCTGCTGTTTATATATATATATATATATATATATATATATATGTGTGTGTGTGTGTGTGTGTGTGTGTGTGTGTGTGTGTGTGTGTGTGTGTGTGTGTGTGTGTGTAATCCGAAAGATAGCAGTCGTTGGCTTCAGCCCCCACGCATACAATGCGGGGGTGTTCGTGAAAAACTGTGCCTGATCACTCTTTATCCAACGTCTTGGTCCGGGAAGGAGGTGATCGCATGTCGAACTAGGCAACTGGACTATATAGCTGTAACGCTTTCGCTTAGCCGTGGGATTCTAATATTGGGGCTACTATGTACCCCCTGGTACAATCGCGTGCATCCGAATACGGGCTCGTATGTACCTGGCCGGGAAATGGCCCTTCGTTAAGGCGGGGGAGTCCTAGAGATTCCGGTAAGTCGTCGAGTGGTTGATCAGCCTCTTGCTATATCATGACGGTCAGTTTTCGGCTTTCTCTACTGAGGTGCTCATCCGGAATAACCAGGGCACAATCACAGTAGTTCTCCTTTGGCCACCTTAGCCAATTATAACGGAACGTAAGGCGGCAAACCCAGGAGCCGGGCAATCCCAACATTTGACCAAAGACATGATTCGGAGTTGATGCATATAAGGCTAAACTCGTGACGCCGAACACCCCTGAAGGTATTCGGACTTTTTAACAGATGATGGGCTCAAGAATGCCCATTCATTATAAACCCTGTATGTCCAGGTGCGTGCATTAATCTGTCGTGGAGTAGTGCCAAAAACGGCAGTATCCTTTGTGGGTATGGAACCCGTGGGATGATGAAACAACAAGAGGCAATAGAAAAGGTTTACACAGGGGCTTAATCTAAAAAGAAACCTGTTGAACGGGGCCCTAGTGCATGTCTGCGCCTTTGTTTCCGTTGTGCCGCATCCTGGAAGGGTATCGCGTGAATGTTGTCTGCGGAAGAAAGTGGATCTCATATAAGAGTGCAATGTAAGTGTGCGATGGATATTAGAAAATGTAAAATGTTGGCCTGCCAGTAAGGTTGAGCTGAGAGTGTGGGGATTTATTATTAGACCCTGGTGTCCGCTATAGGATTATATATACAATTGCCCTGGTTTAATGTGGGCTGCCGGACTCGTCTAACCGTGTCCGTGGTCTTAACGACCTGGTATAATTATGTTTAGGGGCCGCTTATAGTCCGGCCGCTGGGGCCGTCGCGCATTCCCCTGTGCGCGAAAGGTGCTCCGTTGTTCCGCTAACAGTGATGACGCCGCGTGGACTGGGCATCTTGAGTGTAAGGTAGCCATAATGCGGCAATGCGTTTAAGCGGGCGAAGGCCGTTCTTCCAAGCAATGCTTGATAGCTGCTTTGGAAGGGTGCGATGATAAAGACTAGGTCTTTGCTTCTGGAGTTACGTGGAGAGCCGAATGTTACCTCCAGTATGAGGGAGCCCTTGCTATGGGCTTCAACGCCTGGTATCACCCCTGCAAAGGAGGTGTGAATCTTGCTGATTCTGGATGAGTCTATCCCCATCCTATGGACAGTGTCCTCATATATTAAATTGAGACTACTGCCACAGTCCATGAGGACATAAGTGAGATGGTATCCGTCGATTATTGGGTCAAGCACCAGGGCGTTTGATCCTTCGCACCGAATGCTAGTTCGGCCGTCTAGGTGATCGAAGGTGATCGAACAAGACATCCAACAGTTAGGTGTGGGTACGATGGGCTCTATATCATGTGCGTCTTTATGGGCGCGTTCGTGCCTTCCCAAGGATGTACGAGCCGCGTGGATCATGTTCACTATTTTAACCTCTGGCGGGAATGTTTTCTGTCCCCCAGTGTTCGGTTAGCAAGGTTCATCCTTGTCTTCACTTGGTGTTTCCCTTCCCTTGTGTTCGGCGTTTAGTTTGCCGGCCTTCTTGAAGACCCAACACTCTCTGTGCGTGTGGTTTGCTAGTTTGTCGGGTGAGGGAGTCCTGGACTAGGCGGTGTCCGGACAGCCGGACTATCATCGTCCGCCGGACTCCAAGACTACGAAGATACAAGATTGAAGACTCCGTCCCATGTCCGGACGGGACTTTCCTTGGCGTGGAAGGCAAGCTTGGCAATACGGATATGTAGATCTCCTACCATTGTAACCGACTCTGTGTAACCCTAGCCTGCTCCGGTGTCTATATAAACCGGAGGGCTTTAGTCCGTAGGACACAACATACATTACAGCAATCATACCATATGCTAGCTTTAGGGTTTAGCCTCCTTGATCTCGTGGTAGGTCCACTCTTGTACTACCCATATCATCAATATTAATCAAGCAGGACGTAGGGTTTTACCTCCATCGAGAGGGCCCGAACCTGGGTAGAACATCGTGTCCCTTGTCTCCTGTTACCATCCGCCTAGACGCACAGTTCGGGACCCCCTAACTGAGATCCGCCGGTTTTGACACCGACGTTGGTGCTTTCATTGAGAGTTCCTCTGTGTCGTCGCCGATAGGAAGGATGCCTCCACCCGTCTTCAAAGACGGTATTTTCGCCAAAGGGGCCTTGGCCACCGGCCAAACTATCCGGCTAGGCGGTTTTCTTATGACCGCCTGTCCGGCCACTGCTTCGACAATGACTTCCCAAGTCGTCAAAAGCAATCTCCGCGTCAGCTTGGAATTTGCCGAGCGGCTGGATCCAATGGAGCTCTCGTCTATCAATGAGCTCTTGGATCGCATCGCAGCCCTGGGAGTCACTACAGACTACAATCAGATTGGGCTTAAAACCAATCTGAGAGAGATTAACTCTCCCTAGGCCACCCACCATGTCGCAGTGGTAGAGGAACAATGCGGCGACTCTTCGCCTATATTGAAAACTAGTCACGTCCGGATTCCCGAACCCTCCATGCCGGATTTCCGCGGAGGGACGGACTTCGATCGAGCATTGAACTTAAAATTATGCATCGTTCCGGACTCGCTGGATCGTGTCCAGCAACCCAAGCTTCCGAATTTGGAAACTCCTCGGCCTTTAAGCCCCAATATGGGCAGGGTTCCGGATTTTAGTCCACCCACCCGCCCAGACAGTCTTCGAGACCTTCGCATCAAACAATATGCGAAAATGAACAATCCGCAGCCTCGCCGAAGTCTACCAAGTAGCAGCAGAAAATCCATGGAGCGACACAGCTATCACCTTCAACGCCAGCGACGAACCTAAAATCCGAACAGCCCGAGCACCAGCTGCACTGGTGCTTAGTCCCATAGTGGACGACTTTCGACTTACAAAGGTCCTCATGGATGGCGGCAGCGGACTAAACCTCATCTATGAGGAAACTCTTCAAAAAATGGAAATCGATTGGAGCCGTATTGAGCGAAGCAGCACAACCTTCAGAGGAATAATCCCTAGCTGGGAAGCACGCTGCACCGGAAAAATCACACTCGATGTGGTGTTCGGCTCGCCGGACAATTACAGATCCTAAGAAGTCACGTTCCAAGTGGCCCCGTTCAACAGCGGATATCACGCTATATTAGGACGAGAGGCATTCACAATTTTTCAAGCGTACCCCATTACGGGTATATGAAGCTCAAAATGCCTGGGCCCGGCAGAATAATCACTCTCTCTAGTGATCCGGACATAGCACTCCGTGCCGAAAACAAGACAGCCGCACTAGCCCTGGAGGCACTATCCGAGGCCCTAGCGGTAGAAGAACTCACCGCGCTGCGCTCTATGGTAAACAGGGATGATGTGATACTTGATAAAAGATCCAAGTCCACCTCCTTCAAACCAGCAGATGAAATAGTGAAATTCTAGGTCCATCCAACGGACCCAACAAAGACGGCCTCCATTCGGGCACAATTGAACCCCGAGGTAGACGCCACACTGCACGAATTCCTCTGGGAAAATTGCGACATTTTCGCCTGGCATCCTTCGGACATGCCCAGAATCCCACGCAGACTGGCAGAGCATAGCCTAAACATCCTAAAAGGATTCAAGCCGGTCAAACAGGCTCTTCGACGATTTTCCGAACCCAAAAGACAGGCAATGGGGGAAGAGCTAGCCAAACTATTGGAAGACGGATTCATTAGAGATATCAAACATCCGGATTGGCTAGCAAATCTGGTAATGGTACCAAAGAAGGACAAATCCTGGCGCCTATGCGTCGATTTTAAAGACCTCAACAAGGCTTTCCCAAAGGATCCCTTCCCCCTCCCCCGCATCGACCAAATTATCGATGCTACCGCAGGGCACGATTCATTGTGCTTCCTCGACGCATACTCTGGCTACCATCAAATCAAGATGGCGGAAGCAGACCAAGCCGCAACGGCATTCATCACTCCATACGGACCATTCTGCTTCAACACGATGCCCTTCGGACTTAAAAATGCCGGCGCAACATATCAGCGCATGATTCAAACATGTCTGGCTACCCAGATCGGCAAAACAGTCGAGGCATACGTAGACGACGTAGTCGTCAAAACAAAACACGTCGAAACTCTAGTAGACGATTTGAGGCTCACATTCGACAACCTCAGAGCATATGACATCAAGTTGAATCCGGAAATATGTGTTTTCGGCGTACCAGCCGGAAAGCTGCTGGGCTTCATTGTATCCGGTAGAGGAATTGAAGCAAACCCGGCTAAAATCCGAGCTCTGTCACAATTGGATATTCCGAAAGACCTCAAACAGATACAAAAATTAACAGGATGCGTGGCAGCTTTAAGCCGCTTTATCTCCCATCTAGGAGAAAAGCCATTGCCCCTCTATCGCCTCCTCAGGCGCACCGAACACTTCGAGTGGACGGATGCTGCCATTGCCGGACTCAAAGAAATAAAGGCCATATTGGCAACAAATCCGGTCCTGGATGCGCCCAATCTAGGCGAACCAATGTTGTTATACATCGCAGCAACGCATCAAGTCGTAAGCGCGGTACTCGTCGTTGAATGAGAGACAGAAGGGCATAAATTCCCTCTTCAAAAACCAATGTATTATGTATCCACTGTGTTAACTCCCTGCAAATCCCATTACCCACACTATCAGAAGATAGCGTATGCGGTGTTCATGGCATCCCGGAAGCTCCGACACTACTTTCAAGAGTGTTCGATAACAGTGGCCTCTGAAGTACCACTCAATGACATCATAAATAACCATGACCCAACGGGCAGGATTGCAAAATGGGCCATTGAGCTCTTACCATTCGATATAACTTACAAACCTCGGCGAGCTATAAAGTCACAAGTTTTGGCTGACTTCGTCGCTGAATGGACCGAGGCCGAACTCCCTAAAGAGTACGGCGCATACTCCAATTGGATTATGCATTTCGACGGCTCTAAAATGTTGGCCGGACTGGGGGCTAGCGTTGTATTGACGTCTCCAACCGGGGACACAGTCCAATATGTACTTCAAATAATGTACACAGACTCCAACAATGCAGCCGAATACGAGGCCCTGTTACATGGTCTCCGGATGGCAGTCTCCATGGGCATTCAACGCCTAGAGGTGCGAGGGGATTCAAACCTTGCAATATCCCAAATAAATGGAGAATTTGACGCCAAGGATCCAAAAATGGCAGCATATCGCAACGCTGTCCTAAAAATGTCAGCTCAGTTTGAAGGACTCGAATTCCATCACATAGCCCGAGATAACAACCAAGCAGCCGCTGTATTGGCACGCATCGGTGCGAAACGTGATGCTGTCCCTCCAAATATCTTCCTGGAACGGCTCTTCAAGCCATCCGTACTATGGAAAGAGGAATCCGGAAATGACAAACCGGAAACAACCACACCAACTGGCGATTCAGCCGATGACATAACACCTTCAGCCCACGACATAATGGGAGTAATTGCGCCGTGGACGGAACCATTCCTAGCCTATCTGCTTAGACAGGAACTTCCCGAAGACCAAAATGAGGCCTGCTGCATAGTCCGGCGATCGAAGGCCCACAAGGTCCATGAGGTAGAACTTTATAAGAAAAGTACAACCGGAGTCCTTCAAAGGTGTATCTCCGAAGAGGAGGGGTGAAACCTCCTGACTGAAATTCATGCCGGACTAGGCGGACACCACGCAGCAGCCCGGGCCCTTGTAAGAAAGGCATTCCGTACAGGATTTTATTGGTCGACGGCCCGGGCAGATGCCCATGACTTAGTCGAGAGATGCGTAGGTTGTCAGCTCTTTGCTAATCAGAGCCATATTCCGCCCACCGCCCTCAAAACTATACCCATCACCTGGACGTTCGCGGTCTGGGGGCTTGATATGGTTGGACCCCTTAAAGGGGGAACCCACAAGCAAAGGTACCTATTGGTCATGGTGGATAAATTCACCAAATGGATAGAGGCCAAACCGGTCAAAACGGCAGAGTCCGGACCAGTGATAGACTTTATATCCGGGGTAGTACACCGTTACGGAGTCCCCCACAGCATCATCACCAACAACGGCACGAACTTCACAGCCGATGAGGTTAAGTCATGGTGCAAAAATATGGGCATCAAGCTCGACTACGCTTCAGTCTATCACCCTCAAACCAACGGTCAAGTGGAACGAGCAAATGGTCTAATAATGAGCGGCATTAAACCCAGACTAGTGCGGTCACTTACTAAATTTGACACGCACTGGGTTGAGGAGCTCGACTCCATACTCTGGGGGATGCGGACAACGCCTAACCATACTACCGGATTCATGCCATTTTTTATGGTATACGGCGCAGAGGCAGTTCTGCCCTGCCACATTATTCATGACTCACCTCGAGTGCGCATGTACGAAGAAAGAAAGGTCGAGCTGGATCGGCAGGACAGCTTGGATACATTGGAGGAGGAACGCGACGTCACCAAGGCTCGTTCCGCATTCTATCAGCAGCATGACCGAAGATATCAAAGCAGAGAAGTACGGGCCAAGACTTACAACATTGGTGAACTAGTTCTATGCCTGCCGGACAAGAAAAAGGACAAGCTCAAGCCCAAATGGGAGGGTCCCTTCATTATCGATCAAGTCCTGACTGGCGGAGCGTACCGTCTACGAAATGCAGCGGACAACCGACTCGAGCCGAACCCATGGAATGCAGCCCGCCTCCGAAGATTCTATGCCTAGCGCCGGACTAAGAGTTCGTCCCCTTCCTCCGTTCAAATTTTTACACTCCAGCTGTCTTATGTTTCTCTTTCTTCCCCTAACCTTTTTACTAAAAAGCCCTTGCGGGCCTACTTCCGCATTGTTTGCGTACACTTGTTGTGCCATCCGCACTCATTATACCTGGGGGCTTCTTTTCCAGAAGCTCAATTATAAGGGCTTCATGCCCAGCACATGTGTCAAGCTTCCACATGTACCTTTCACTCACCATTATATGCATCGATATGACTTATGTTTTGGCCAAGCTGGGTTGCCTGGCTCCTGTGCTTACCCCTATGTTCCCGATTGTTCGGCTAGGAGGTAAAGGGAGCACCTCTGCGATTGTTACTGCCGGGTCAGCCGGATGTGTACCTCAGACTGGGTGAAGCCGAAAGCTAGCGTTCTTAAGGGAATATTCGGTCGGTGACTTGAAAGATGATTTTTTACCTATTTATTTATCTGCCCCCAGATGTTTTCCTGCTTTTTTCGCAGTCCGGACATGCACTTTAGGGCATGCCTCCCAGGGAAAGGAACCCTTAACGGAACTATTCTCCCTGGAAGATGTTTCTTACTAACCATGTAATATAACATAACTAGTTGGGCACTTTTCTGATAAAGCACTAATGACCCCTACGCCTGGTCTCCATGCATACCCCGTTGTTTCTTAACCAAAAAGGTATTCGGACACACTCCGGACTCTAGGGTACCGAGGTTGAAGCGAAAAGGTCGGCAAAGACAAACGATCTACAATCCGGCTAGAAGGCATTTCACATGTCATTTTAAAACAAATACATTGTCAAATTTACTGATTGTATTCCTCCTCAATCCCGTCTAACAGGCTGTCTAATTTACAGTCCCGTTGGGAAAATTTAGCAGCCAACTCTACCTGGCTGTATACTAAACTCACAGGGATCTCCTTCCCATCAGGCCCCACCGGTCCAACCTCGGCCATGTGGTTGGGATCCGCCTTCTTGTAACGCGTCTTCACCATGGCCCAAGCCTCCCTGGCACCTTGACGGCAAGCCGAAATCTTCCACAAACGGAAGCGCTGCCGCACTCCCTGAAGCTTCTCCGCAAGCTCCCTAAGGCCTTCGGGTAGGGAGAGGGCAGGCCATAAAGCCTGGACGACGCCGCTCATTGCCTGCCGAACTCGTTCGAGTAGCTGCAACAGCTCGGGAAGTTGATCACCCATTGATATGGGCATCTCCTCCGCAGGGCGACCTGTGAGTATACCTACAAGACATACTATGTCAATTTGCTTCTTCGCCGAACTCTTCTTTTTAAAGGAGTCCGCTCAAGCACTTACTATAAATGCCGCGGCGAAGCCGCTGATTCTCCTTAACGGAGCCGGACAGCTCGGCTCGAGCGCCTTTCAGCTCTTCTCCGAGCTTGGCGTTGGCATCCTGGAGCTTGTTCCTTTCTTGCTGCACCCTATTCAGCACACTCTCGCCGGCCTTTAGCTGGCGCAGTAATACTTGCCTGTCCGGATCTTGTCTGGCGGCACCTGCAATGTCATTATTAGACTTGCGCGCATGCCGCACAGCGCTTATATTTATTAATAAAAATGTGTTACCAGGAGGGGCCTCTGCGTTTCCTCCTGCGGCAGCAAGCGCGGCCTCAAGTTGGGCCTTGCATTCTTGCAGCTCCTGAGACAGCTGGGTATTCTTCTCGGTAAGAGCCTGCGTTTCAAATGATCCTTAAATCAGTTAACATAACTACTTTAAGTCTCGGGGGCTACTGGTATATATAACCATTAAAATTCCCTTACTCGTATATCTTTTACATACTGCTCCGTGGCTCTGGTAAAACCATCTTGAGCAGCACGGAGGTGCACGTCCCCTGCGTTAAAGGCGTCCAATGCCTTAGGGGAGAAGCACGCTTCACGAAATAGTGTCCGGCGGCGCCTGTGGTTCATGGCGCTCTCCACCTCAGACTTGGTGGCGGACAATCGGTCGGCATCCTCCGTCGGAGGAGTATCCGGCCCGCGCCTTGCGCTTGCCTCCCCCTCCTGACCAGGCGCTGGAACCTGGACGGTATAGGCTGGATTGGCAACCTCTACGCCTGCAGTCCGGCGGGCGCTTTTTCTCCTATAAAGGATCTTGAGCACTCAGACGCTTCCTAGGAACGTTGCTTTGGATATTCAAAATACGAGCTATACCTTTGCGGCGATGTCTCAGTCCATACCGCGCTCCTTCGCGCAGTGGCCATAAGCTTTCTATGGAGGTTCTCTCGTTCCACGCGTTCTTCCGGAACGATGAATGCGTCATCGTTCGGACTGTCTTCTTGTTTTGGGCCGGATTGATGAACTCGTCCCTCTGGGTCGTTTTCTTTGGGAGTATGACCCGGACTATGTTCGGTGTGACCTGGTTTGTCCTGCTCCATCGCCGGTTCTGTTTGGTCATTCTTGCCATCGGAGTTGACCCGAGTATCCATTCTTCTGGCTCTCTTGATGATGTTGTTACTGTTGCCGGATTTGGAACAGCGTCTGCGCCATCGCTTCGGTTTTTTCCCAGGGGTGTTGTCTTCCGGGTCATCACCGTCGGCTTCCTTGGGCGTATCCACCATATATATGTCGTGTGGCGAGGCGTGAATCCGGCACCTCGTAGATTCTAAGTCTTCTCCTGCATCGTCGTCCATACCGTCGATGCCTTCAGAGTCGAAGTCCAGCACGTCGGTTAAATCATCAACCATGGCTATGAAGTGGGTGGTGAGTGGGCAACGAATGTCTTCATCGCCTGCTTCGCACTCGAGCTGGACATAATTCGGCCCGAGATTCTCTTTCAAAGAGAGAGTTTTGAATGAGTTTAGAATGTCGCCGAAGGGCGAGTGCTGAAAGATGTCAGCCGCGGTGAGCTCCATCACCGGAGGCCAACCAAGATCGGCGGGCCCGGGGACGCACGGACTGGAGCCTACAACCAGACACGAGTCCAGGAGCCCGAGGTCACCGGTTTCCTCAAAAGTGAAGCCCGTGTTCGGCTCCAACGACTATGAGGGTACGGCCTGTGGGGCGGGGTCCAGCCCTCCATCTTTAGACAACGCAGCCAGTCTCGGATTTAGGTCCAGGGCTTCTGCCGGGATGATATCCCAAGCCACGTCTGTCAGCAGGTCTAAGCCGTGCTCGTCGTGACTGTTCGACACTTCTTGCGCTGGCCTGAATCTGCCGAAGATCAAGTTTCCTCGGGTATCCACCGCGTGGTTCAGGTTTCCGAACCTGATTTGAGGGCCAGGGGCATAGCTATTGATCTGCTCCAAGTGGCCAAGCGAATTGGCCCGCAGCGCGAAGCCGCCGAACACGAAGATCTGTCCGGGGAGGAAAGTCTCACCCTGGGCAACGTCGTTAATGACGATCGAAGGAGCCATCGAGCCTGACGGCGACGTCACAGATGAACTCTCAATGAAAGCACAATTGTCGGTGTCAAAACCGGCTGATATCGGGTAGCGGGTCCCGATCTGTGCGTCAAGGCTGATGGCAACAAGAAGTAAGGGACACAGGTGTTTACCCAGGTTCGGGCCCTCTCGATGGAGGTAAAACCCTACTTCCTGCTTGATTAATATTGATGATATGGGTAGTACAAGAGTAGATCTACCACGAGATCATAGATGCTAAAACCCTAGGAGCTAGCCTATGATGGTATGAATGTAATTGTGATCGGCCTTCTAAGGACCAACCTCTCCGGTTTATATAGATACCGGAGAGGTCTAGGGTTTACATGGAGTCGGTTACAAGGAAGGAAATATAATATCCGGATCGCCAAGCTTGCCTTCCATGCCAAGGAAAGTCTCATCCGGACATGGGTCGAAGTCTTGAGTCTTGCATCTTCACGCTTCAATAGTCCAGATGTTGTACACAGTCCGGCTATCCGGATACCCCCTAATCCAGGACGCCCTCAGCGGCCTCTAACAAAAATATACTGGGTCATCAAGACCACGGACACGGTTAGACGAGTCCGACAGCCTATATTAAACCAGGGCACTATATATGTAATCCTATAGTGGACACCAGGGGCTAATAATAAAGCTCCACACTCGGCTCAACCTTATTGGGAGGCCAGCATCTTATATTTTCTACTATCCATCGCATACTTACGTTGCACTCTCCTATGAGATTCCCTTTTCTGCAGACAACGTTCGCGCGATACCCTTACAGGATGCGGCACAACGGAGACAAAGGCGCAGACGTGCAGCAGGGCCCCTTTCACCAGGTTTCTTTTTAGATTAAGCCCCTGTGTAAACCTTTTCTATTGCCTCTTGTTGTTTCATCATCCCATGGGTTCGATACCCATAGAGGATACTGCCGTTTTTGGCATTTCGCCATGACATATTAACGCACGGACCTAGAAATACAGGGTTTATAATGAATGTGCATTCTTGAGCTCATCATCTGTTATAAAGTCCGAATACCTTCGGGAGTGTTCGGCATTACGAGTTTGGCCTTATATGCATCAGCTCCGAATCATGTCTTTGGTCAAATGTTGGGTTTGCCCGGCTCCTAGGTTTGCCGCCTTACATTCCGTCATAATCGGCTAAGGTGGCCAAAGGAGAACTACTGTGATTGTGCCCTGGTTATTCCGGATGAGCACCTCAGTAGAGAAAGCCGAAAACTGACTGACATGATACAGCGAGAGACTGTTCAACCACTCGATGACTCACTAGAATCTCTAGGATTCCTCCGCCTTAACGAAGGGCCATTTCCCGGCCAGGTACATACGCACCTGTATTCGGATGCACGCGAAGGTACCAGGGGCTACATATTAGCCCCAACGTTAGAATCCCGCGGCTAAGCGAAAGTCTTACAACTATATAGTCCAGTTGCCTAGTTCGACGTGTGATCACCTCCTTGCTGGACCAAGACGTTGGATAAAGAGTGATTAAGCACATTTTTTTTCGCGAACACCCCCACATTGTATGCGTGGGGGCTGAAGCCAACTACTGCTATCTTTGAGATTACCCATATATATATATATAGACACACAATTATTCTGTTACCCTTTTTGTACTGACGGTTTCAGGTGGTTGTACTGATGTTTTCCAAGCGGTTGAACTGATGCTTACAGTTTTGTTTAAGAGATCGTCTTTTTTAGTTCAAAAACTTTGTGTAATTTTTTGGTCGGAACGGGGCGTGTAATATATCGTTGGAAAGCTCTTGACAACCATATTTCAAGTATATTGAACGTTTTTGCAAAATCATTATTGTTTAAGAGCAGTTTTGAAAAAACCGTTTTTTCTCAAAACCAAAAACGTGAATCGTATTTTGGACACAATTTTCAAACAGTTTTTCGGAATTGAGCAAATAAGATGGCGTTGAAAAGCTGGTGAAAATCCGCATCTTCCATATATGTATTGTTTTTTCTAATTCTATATGATTTAGACGTAATTTGAAAAATGGTGAAATTCTGGGCGAAAAGTATTTGCGCAATTTTTTGCAAACGGTTTTTTGGTTTGACGCAAATGAGATGGCGTTGGAAAGCTATGGAAAATGCGCAACTTTTTCGTATAGAAATGTTTTTCTAATTCGTTACGGTTTAAAAACGAATTCGAATACGGTCAAATTTGATTTTGAATGCGTTTTTTTAGAAGATTGTCGAAATATGGCAAATAATATACCGTTGGATAGCTATCGAAAATGCGAAACTTAGTCATGTTGAACTTTTTCTCTACTTCGCAACCGTTTAAGAGTAATTTTGAAGACGGCATGACGGATCCTGCTGTTTTCTCGTCTGAAAAACAGAGTAGTCGTACCGATATATGTGTATGTTTGCACTGATCTATTTTTTGTAGAGTAATTTTGAATGGTTCCAAAAAATGGTACTTGTACTGATGCTTGCATGGGTTTGTACTAAGCGTGTTTTTACTAACTAGACTTTGCTCTGTTTTTTTGGTAATATTTTTCTTGTAAGTTTTCAACGGTGTACTGTATCATCGCCCCTGTACTTGTATGATTTGTATCATCGAACTGAATGATATTTTTATTCAAAAATAAAATATGTTTGTTTTGTTTCTTTTTTTTTGAACTCAACATTTTTTTGACAACGTTGTTCTGAACTTCTCTCATTTTACGACTTGTACTGAGGTACTTACTAAGGAGGATTTTCATGGGGTTTCTTTTTTTACTTGACATTTTTACAATTTGAATTTCTGCCATTTATTTTATTCCGAACGGACCGCTGTTTTTAACTCGTATTGAGGTACTTACTACTCCCGAACTGGGGGCGGCGCATGGTGGAGGAAGGTGTCCGGCACGGGGGAAGGAGGCGGTTTGCGCGGTGGGGCAGAAGGGGGCGACGCATGGTGTAGGAAGGCGGCCGACGCGGGGGAAGGAG
>NC_057807.1:72443797-72462431 GCF_018294505.1 Triticum aestivum
CACCCCGTGTCAACTAGCTGCTGGAAACGCCCGGTCACAGTCCTCCCGCACCTACTCGGCGAGCTACCGCCGTGCGGAGGGCCCTTCCCGGTGCACCTCCCGGCGTCCGATCTAGTGCGGCCCAGGCTTGACCCTGACGAGTCCTTCCTCCAACACAAGCCCCGACGACGGATCCGGCCGTGGTACGCCTCCCCTGTTCTACTTGCCGCAAGAATCAGGCTGCCCCCTGTCACCTGCGGTCGGAGCTAAGAGCAACGGGCGTTCGCGCACGCGATGGCCGGGCGGAGATGCAGTCAACACCCGTGCGGTGGCGGGCATGGAGGCCACATGAGGTTGATGTGGTGCCCGTTGGCGAGCAGGATGTCGCCCTACTCCATTCACTAGAGGGGAGCAGTGCAGTTCGGTGCACCTCCTCCCCCATCACATGCTTTGTGCATCTTCCCCACACCTCCTAGTTTCGATTGGATAGCGACCAGTAGTGCTGGCAGGATGACGACAACAAAGGCAGCTCCAGGACTGGCAGGCGGCCAATTCAGGCAGCCAGCATACTGGGTGAGGCACTCGACGGCAGGGCAGTGCGGGCGGCGACGCCGTGCAGTTTGCCATGCGCCCACGGCATGCAGTGCGGGTGGTGACGTTGTGCGGTTCTTTCGTGCGCATCCCCTGACCCGCCGCTATATTGGATCCTTCTGTTCGTTGTGGTTTTCGTGGGACACCGGCACGACATGCCTCATATTAGAGAGAGCTGTTTGCTTGGGATCTTCATGTGGTTCGGTTGCCGGGTAGGTACAATGCGAAGAGCCATGGCATCAAATTTTTTTTTTGGACTGCTGCCTTCCAGCAACGCCACCGCCCCCTAAGCTCATGCGTCCTCGCCATGAGATCAAGGACGAGCATCAGCTCGCTGGGCTTGGAGCTCACAATTTTTGTGTGTGTATTTTTTGGTCTTTTGCTGTTGATTTTTGTCGTGCAGTCCACTACGTGAGTGTAAGCAGCACAACCGTCGGCACCGTGCAGTCCCTGGGCTAGGAGCTCACAATTTCTTTTGTGTATTTTTTTTAGTTTTTTTGCTGTTGATTTAGTCGTGCAGTCCACTGCGCGAGTGTAAGCAGCACACCCGTCGCCATTGTGCAGTCTAGTGTATGGGTGGAAGCAGCCATGTGCATGCCGTGCGGTGCGGGCATGCAATACGCCGGTGACGACGCCCTGGAACAGTAGCCACCCATGCGCAATTCAGAAGAGCTTATTTTGCTATCTTTCTACGGATTTCTAACAACATTTGTTGCTCTGTATAGTACCCAAGTTTGTTGCTCCATTGTGTATAGTACCACTCCTACCTGCTTGCTCGTCATGAACATTTGTCAGTCCACTCTGCTAGACAATTACTACACTACTACAGTATGTTTCAGCTTATGAGGTTCCATCAGTCTGAAAAAATGCATTGTTTCATGCACATTGCGCTGTTGAGGCTACGGTCCGGTGCAATGCACTTGCTCGGAAAACTTGATCTCTGCTTGCTTGATGGCTTAGCTTCTCCTGGCTGATGGTCACCATGTCAGCCGTAGGCACCAGCCAGTGGAACGGCTGACTGCTACTGCTGTTGTAGTACTAAGCATGTAGTGGCCGGCAAAGTAGTTGGTTCCTTGCTTGCTGGATATTTCAGTCGGTCGGGTCAGTGCAACAAAAGTAGGAGCTGGGCAAAGGTTACCATACACCTAAGGTTAGCATTACACTTCATCCATCTGTAGTACGGATTTCTTTACTAAAAATGTTTGAAGAAGACAAAAAAAGTAGTTCACTACAATTGTGTGTAGCAGCTCATTACCCCCTTGTATGAAGTGTAATTTATTTCCTGTGTTTCAAAACTCACACGACTAAAATCGACACATTCAGTGCGTTTGGTCATCGGATGTGGTTCACTTTTGAGAGTGATGCCGTTCACTTGTGCCAAACATGGAAAGAAAAAAAAATAGCGAAACAACAAGATAGTAATGTGGCTCACTTTGATATATGTCGCGGTTCACTTGCCTCGTCTCTGCGGTCCACTCTTGTTCATAAAAAATGTTGGGAAAAAGACAACAAAAACTCGTTTGAGAAAATGTACGTCCGACAACAGAAATAATGAAGTTCACTTGACTCTCTGATGCAGTGCGATTTTCGACTGGCGCAGTGCGGCTTTTTGTCGGATGAAGTTCACTCGTGGATTTGGGTGTCGCGAAAAACAGAGTGTTCGCATTTCGCTAATTTTAAAACTGCTCTTAAACCATAAGGAATTAGAGAGAGTGTTCTACGTGAAAAAGTTGTGTCTCATCGATACCTTTCCAACGGCATATGATTTGAATTATTCCGACAAGCCGTTCGTAAAAATTTCGCGAAAAAACAGCCGCTGCCTCTCGAAGTTAGCCGCACGATTTTCAAAATTAACTAAAAACCGTAAGAAATCTCAAAACCATTTCAACATATGAAAGTTGCGCCCTGTCCGTAGCTTTCCAACAGCGTATCATACGTCTCGTTTCGACAAACGGTTAGAAAACTGGAGCAAAAACAGTACCGAAAATTTCAAAAAAATTGAAAAACAGAGTTCCCGATTTAGTAAATTTGAAACTGCTCTTAAACTGTAACAAATTAGAGAAACATTTATATATGAAAAAGATGCGCCTCAACGATATTTATCAATTGGCGTATCGTTTGCCTCATTCCGACAAGTGGTTTAGAAGAAATCGCCAAAAAACGCTCGCTGCCACTCGTCATGGGACGCGCCAATTTCAAAACTGCTCTTAAACCGTGTGGAATCTCGAAAAGTATTCAACATGTCGAAGTTGCGCCTATTCCATAGCTTTTCAATAGTATATTACATGCCTCATTCCGATAAACGGTTAAAAAATTAGAGCGAAAACAGTACCGAAAAAAATAATGCGTGCAGTTTTTTTCGACGAGAAGTTCACTCGTGTGAGTACTGCAGCACAACAGCACACTTGGTTCAAAGAATGACGTGCACTTGTGTTCAGCGTGCAGTGCGGAAGTGGTATGCAGAATAGTTATTCTGCTAATATTAGCAAAATAGACCGTCTGTTTTGCTAATATTAGCAGAATAAACGGACGCACAGGGGACACAATCATATTTTCAGACAAAAGTTACAAATATAACCTTCTAATCAAAATGTTTTTACAATGATTTGAATCATTACTTGAAGAGGAGATTCTTCGGGCACCGCGCCTCTATCAGGCGGGCACCCTCCATGACCTGCGCCAAGTAGTGCCCGGCCGGATACTGGCCCCCCACCGGATCCTGAGACGCTACAATAGTGGCATCCATATCCGTCCAATACGCTTTAACGCGAGCAAAGGCCATCCGCGCACCCTCTATGCATGCTGACCTCCTCATGGCATCGATCCGAGGCACGGCCCCAAGGAACTGTTCCACCAAACCAAAATAACTGTCTGGCTTAGGCCCCTTCGGCCAAAGATGGTCTATTACAGACCGCATTGTAAGACCGGACAGCCTGTGAAGCTCCGCTACAGTAGCCATCCTATCACTTAACGGCAGCGGCGAGTGGGAGCATTGAACTGCGACCAGAAAAGCTTCTCCACCTCCTTCTCACCTTGATCTTTGAAGAACTCCACAGCATCAGCCGTACTCTTCGCCAGGTCCACATACGCGTTTGGCGAGCTCCAGCGTCCATCCAGGGGAGCATACTTCGGATCGAAGAACTTCATCCGCAGCAAATAAGAGCCTCCAGCCGCGATCTTACCGGCCTGTTGAAGTTCCTCCCGCGCACTTCTGAGCTCGGTCTGTATTTCCTTGGCGGCATTAAGCGCCTTGATCAGGTCAGCCAATTTATCCTCATGCTCCTTTTTCAGGAGCTCATACCGGTCAGGGGCATTTTTTAACTCGATAGCCATTTCGGCTACCTTCTCCTCACTTCGGCGATGAGCAGCCTGTTCGGCTCTCAATTCCTCGGCCGCCTTTACGGCAGCCACATGGCTCACCCGAGCCTGTTCCTTGGCTAGAGCAAGTTCTGCTCTCAGGGCCTCGATGACAGCAACAACATCTGCAGTCCGAAGATATTAGATTACTATATGCCACCTTAAATATTTTCCTATGCAGGAAAGACAGGACACATACCTTGCGATTTATCCAGCCGCTCATTCGTCAGAGTGATATCGGCATCAACCGAACCAATTTGCCTCGTCAGTTCGGCCACTTCAATGGATGGGCCGGCAGCAGGACCCACAGGTACCTGCACATATTTACAACATAAATATTTGGTTTATGATCCCCAGTTTGCCGCGTAATGCGGGCAACCAGAGTCTCAGGGGCTACTGTCTATATGGAGCACACCTAGCGCGTCCCTCAAAATTAAAGAAACGGTGGATTCTCCATTACATACCTCAAAGCCTCTGAGAAGGGTTGTGAATGCTTCAGTCAAACCGCTCGTAGCGGATAAAATCTTCTAAGCACCGCGCTCAATAATGAGCGGTGCTCCTCCGAGAGCATAGCTCGCTCCAGCAAGCCCGCCAGTACGTCCGACCGGACATCGAACTGCGTCGGACTCCATCGCCCCCTATTGTAGCCAAGTGCTCCGGGCGTAGGGTGGCTGACGAATTGACTGCCGGATTAGGCAGACCCGGACTCCTCCGTGACGACACCTCGGTGTCGCCCGCTTCATGAGTCGGAGAAGGGGGTGGGGTCTCGCTCTCCATCATCTTCGGAGGAAGGTCCCCCAAAGTGGAACCCTGTTGAGAGGAGCTGCTAGCCGGACTGCAAAAATTTGAATCCTGGTTACTGACCTAGGAAGAAATGCAGTACCTTCGGATTATAGATTGACTTAAAGCTCGGTGGAGGACTAACCCGTTGGAGGGCATGGTGCGGTGAGGGTGCCTGACGGGGCAAGGCCCCCTGGGATGCCTTTTCCCCCAATTTGGGCATCTCTGCCTCCAAATCTTTGGAGGCGGCCCTCCTCTTCCCGCGCAGGGAGGAGGCCTCGACCTCTCCTACCCGACTATTCTCCTTGGAGGAGGCAGCAACTCCCCCGGTTCAGATGTGTAGCATGTGGGGTTCGGATTTTTCATCCCTCCCCTCGCCTTTCCCCGAGGGCATCCTGCTGAGTACTCGGTCAAGCATCTTGGCCATGGTAGGGGCGGGCGAGCCTTCGGGAAGCGGCGCCGGACACCTGATTCTCACTGCCTTGCTGAGCCATTCCTTGACGCGGATGATTTTCAGAATAAACAATCATGATAAATACGAAACGGGGTGTCCGGTATCAAGGCTAATTACTCGAGTGTCTAGGCGATTGCAGCTTAGGCCCGCATCTTCGGTGGTGTCCGGACACATCACTTTCCGTCTGAAGAATAATTTGCACATCTCTTCGATCTTCAGGCCGAAGAAGTGCTTGACGGTCCGCGGACCCTCAGGATTGAACTCCCACATCCGGAGAGACCGGCGTTGGCACGGCAACATCCGCCGGATCAACATCACTTGCATTATGCTGACGAGATTAACGTCCCTTGAAAGAAGCTCCTGGATGCGATTTCTGCAATACTGGTATATCACCAGCGGGTCCCCAATTCCGCCCTACATCTGTCCAAGATGCCAACTGTGACGGGGGCCCCGAACGAAACTCAGGGGCGGCAGCCCCCTTTGTGCCTTTGGGAGCCGTGACATAAAACCACCTCCGTTGCCATACATCAGATACTTCTGGAAAGGCACCCTCCGGCCATGGTGCATCAGCGTTTCTGCTTATTACGGCACCTCCGCACTCCACACGTCGCCCCCCGATCATCTTCAGCTTCACATTAAAGGTCTTGAGCCATAAGCCGAAGTGCGGGGTGATGTGGAGAAAAGCCTCGCACACGATAATGAATAACGAGATATGGAGGATAGCGTCCGGAGCAAGATCATGAAAATCCAACCCATAATAGAACATGAGCCCCCTCAAGAAAGGATCGAGGGTGAAACCCAAACCGCGGAGGAAGTGTGGGACAAAAACAACACACTCGTTAGGCTTCGGCATGGGGATGACTTGCCCTGGAGCAGGAAGCCTGTGCTGGATATCTGCGGTTAGGTATCCGACCTCCCTAAGCTTTGCAATGTCCTTCTCCTCAATCGAGGAGGCAACCCACCGGCCTTGAGGGTCAGATCCGGACATATTGGAGGATTCCGGAGGGGCTGAGCTTAGGTTTTGGGTGTTAGAGCTCGAGGTGCGAGAAGGCGCGATGAAGGTGGAAAAAGAGGCGTAGGTCTCGACCCCTTTATAAAGAGGGTGAATATCAAGAGTCCTCGGTGTGACCGTTTGAGGCCTATCTAAAAACACACGGGGTAATACCAACAGCAGTTGTGGGGTCACGCACGCTCATATTGATGGAAAATCCCGTAATAAAAGGGATACGATCTCTGCCTCGACACGATGTGCCACTAAAAACGCCTTCACGAGTCGTTGTGGGGTAGGAAACGTCATTTCACATTGGACCGAGCCACGATGCAAGGGCACGACGCATGAAGATTGCCAGCAAATCAGATTTGTACCATACGAAGAACATCTTGGAGATCCGGACACGGTCTACGTGTTCGATACCCACTTTGGAACCCGCCTTCCAATGCTAAAGACAATACTACGCGCCAGACTCATCGTCATTGAAGCCTGGTTCAGGGCCTACTGAGGGAGTCCTGGCTTAGGGGGTATCCGGACAGCCTGACTGTGTACAACGTCCGGACTATTGAAGCGTGAAGATACAAGACTCAAGACTTCGGCCCGTGTCCGGATGGGAATTTCCTTGGCGTGGAAGGCAAGCTTGGCGATCCGGATGTTATATTTCCTTCCTTGTAACCGACTCCATGTAAACCCTAGCCCTGTCCGATGTCTATATAAACCGGAGAGGTTGGTCCTTAGAAGGACGATCACAATTACAATCATACCATCATAGGCTAGCTCCTAGGGTTTAGCCTCTACGATCTCGTGGTAGATCTACTCTTTTACCACCCATATCATCAATATTAATCAAGTAGGAAGTAGGGTTTTACCTCCATCGAGAGGGCCCGAACTTGGGTAAACATCTGTGTCCCTTACTTCTTGTTACCATCAGCCTTGACGCACAGATCGGGACCCCCTACCCGAGATCCACTGGTTTTGACACCGACAGTCACCTATGCCACATACCACCTGGAAGGTCCTGTTAGTCTTTGGTGGCAGAACTATGAGGCTATGCTTCCAGCTGGCCAGATTCCTACCTGGAGGAATTTCACTGAGGCTTTTCGCGAGCATCACATTCCCCAGGCCCTCATTGATCGCAAGAGAGAAGAGTTCTATAGTTTCACCCGGAATAAGATGGTTGTTGATGCTTACAGTAGAGAGTTTGAGAACCTTGCCCGCTATGCATCAGAAGCGGTGTCTACGGACGCCAAGAAGCAGGCTACGTTACGAAAGGGTCTCAACCCCAAGTTGCATCGTGATCTCCACCTGCATCATTGTGATATGTTCCAAGCTCTTGTGAACAAGGCCATTAATGCAGAGACAGCTCAGCTTACTTACGTGGAGTCTCGTAAGAACACCCGTGATTTGGAATCTTCCTCCGGTTCTAGTTCTCAGAAGCGTCGGATTTGGGTTCTGAACTACGCTCTTCCTTCTTGATATACACCGAGACCATCTTATGTGGTGCCCCCCAGCTCAGTCGTATGTTCCACCCAGGCCTACTAGTAGACCGCTTGTCAGTGCGGGTCCACGTCCAACTTCAGGGACTTGCTTCACATGCGGGAAGCTAGGACACTATGCACGTGACTGATCTCAGACTAGTTATGCTCCACCCCAGCCCGAGAAGTCTGTTGGATGTGTTAAGCCATCAAGCAAGACGATCATTGCCAAGCCAGCCCGCACTAAACGTGGACGTGTGCATCACATCTCAGCTAAAGACGCTCATGATGATCTGGATGTCGTTCTTGGTACACTCCTTGTCAATTGTCATCCAGCATCGGTTCTGTTCGATACTGGAGCATCTCATTCTTTCATATCTGAAGGCTATGCTCGTTTGCACGACATGTCATTTTGTGATATGCCAATTCCACTTGAAATCCAAACACCAGGATCTAGATGGCAAACTACCAGAATCAGCTATGGTAATGAAATCCTTGTTGATAGACTTGTATTTCTTGCATCACTTGTAGCCCTCAAGTCCTCAGATATTAACATCATCTTGGGTATGGACTGGATGATAGCTCATCATGCCAAGATTGATTGTTACACCAAATATGTTCAGCTTACACACCCATCTGGCAAGGTAGTCACTGTCTCCACTAGAGTTGCAAAGCATCAGCTCTATTCTCTTAATGCCAGCCCTCTTCCAGACCTTGAAGATATCTCGGTAGTCCGTGACTTTCCGGATGTCTTTCCAGAGGAACTGCAAGGTGTACCACCTGACAGAGATGTAGAGTTCGTCATAGATCTTATCCCAGGAACCGCCCCAATTTCTAGGAGACCTTACAAAATGGCACCCTTAGAACTAGCCGACCTTAAGAAACAACTTGATGAGTCCTTGCAAAAGGGTTTCATCCGGCCTAGTTCTTCTCCTTGGGCTTGCTCCGTCCTCTTCGTCAAGAAGAAGGATGGTACAGACCGGATGGTTGTAGATTATCGTCCCGTTAATTTGGTCACGATAAATAACAAATATCCGCTCCCCAGGATCAACGACCTGTATGATCAGCTCGCTGGATCCTCAGTCTTCTCCAAGATGGATTTGAGGTTAGGCTACCACCAAATCAAGATCAGAAACGGGGATATCCCCAAGACATCTTTTGTCACTCGTTATGGCCAGCACGAGTACACCGTCATGTCCTTTGGTGTAACCAATGCTCCAGCCACATTGTCCCGCTTGATGAACTCGATCTTCATGGAGTACTTAGATAAGTTCATCGTGGTTTACCTCGATGATATCCTTATTTACTCAAAGAACGAGGCAGCGCATGCCGAACATCTTAGACTTGTGTTAGAGAAACTCAGAGAGCATCGCCTTTATGCCAAGTTCTCCAAGTGTGAATTTTGGTTGCCCGAAGTGACCAACCTAGGCCACGTGATCTCTGGTAAGGGCATTGCTGTCAATCCCGAGAGAGTTAAGGCCGTTGTTGATTGGACTCCACCTGAAACCGTTAAACAAGTTAGGAGTTTCCTTGGTCTAGCCAGCTATTGTCGCCGCTTTGTTGAAAACTTCTCCAAAGTAGCCAAACCTCTCACGGAACTTCTCAAGAAAGATAAAAAGTTTGAGTGGTCCCCATAGTGTGAGTACAGTTTTCAGGAGCTGAAAAGACGCCTGACTTCTGCTCCCATACTTGTGCCACTGGATTTCACGAAGGACTTTGTTATCTACTGTGACGCCTCACGATAGAGACTAGGTTGCATTCTTATGGAGGATTGTCATGTGATTGCCTATGCATCTCGATAGTTGCACCCACATGAGGAGAATTATCCTACTCATGATATAGAGCTTGCAGCCGTAGTCTATGCACTCAAGACCTGGCGACATTACCTTCTTGGTAAATGTTGCAAGATCTACACCGATCACCAGAGTCTCAAGTATATCTTCACCCAACCAGATTTGAACCTTAGGCAAAGACATTGGTTGGAAGTGATCTCAGGTTATGATCTAGGGATTACTTACACTCCAGGAAAAGCCAATGCCATGGCTGATGCGCTAAGTCGTAAATCCTATTGCAACAATCTCATGTTGCAGCAGGGCCAACCACTTCTCCATGAGGAATTCTGTAAGCTTAACCTTCACATTGCTCCTCACGGATTCCTTTCTACCTTGGTGGCTAAACCTACCTCGAGGATCAGATCATTACTGACCAGAAGTTTGATAGGGGTGTTATCCACATCAAGAGAAACATTAAGAAGGGAGTTGGTGGATGTTTCTCTATGGATGGTCGCAGTGTTGTTTTCTTTGAGAATCGCTTGGTGGTTCCCAAGAATCAACATCTGCGACAATTGATTCTTAAGGAGGCGCATAAATCTCCTCTCACGATTCATCCCGGTAGTACTAAGATGTATCAGGACCTACGCCAGAGGTTCTGGTGGACTAGGATGAAGAGAGAAATTAATCAGTTTATTGCTAACTGTGATGTTTGTCGTCGCGTTAAGGCAGAGCATCAGAGACCTGCTGGCACCCTTCAGCCTTTAGCCATTCCTGAATGGAAATGGGATAAAGTTGGTATGGAGTTCATCACCGGCTTTCCCAGTACCAAGAGAGGGAATAATGCTATCTTCGTAGTCGTTGATCATCTTTCCAAAGTGGCTCACTTCCTACCTGTTCGAGAGAGTAACACTGCTAATCAGCTCGCTGACTTATATATTTCTCGAATAGTATCACTTCATGGTGTTCCACTAGAGATCAATTCAGACCGTGGTCGTCTTTTCACTTCTCATTTCTGGGAGAGTTTCTAGACTGCCATGGGAACCCATCTTTCCTTCAGTACCGCTTTCCACCCTTAGTCGAATGGTCAGGTAGAAAGGGTCAACCAAATTCTCAAAGACATACTTAGAGCTTGCGTTATCTCATTCGGTATGGATTGGGAGAAATGTCTTCCTTTTGCCGAGTTTGCTTATAACAATAGCTATCTATCCAGTCTCAAGAAAGCTCCTTTTGAGATTCTCTATGGACGAAGTTGTCGAACACCTTTGAACTGGTTAGAAACCAGTGAAAGACAATTCTTTGGACCGGACATGATCCAGGAGGCAGAAGAGCAAGTTTGCATCATTCGTGAGAACTTGAAAACAGCCCAGTCTCGTCAAAAGAGTCAGTATGACCGCCATCATAAGGATATGACTTATGAAATTGGCGACAAAGCTTACCTTCGGGTTACTCCTTTGAAGGGTACCCATCGTTTTGGTATCAAGGGAAACTTGGCTCCTCGTTACATTGGTCCTTTTTGCTTTCTCGCTAAACGAGGAGAGGTCGCCTACCAGTTGGAACTAGCCCCACATCTTTCCAGAGTGCATGATGTCTTCCACGTCTCTCAACTCAGGTGTTGCTTCTCGGATCGTATCCGCGGAGTGGACCACGAAACTCTTGATCTCCAAGATAACCTCACATATCGAGAGTACCCTGTTCGCATCTTTGATCAAGCAGAGCGTGTCACTCGACGTCATAACATAAAGTTCCTCAAGGTTCAGTGGTCTCATCATTCCGAGAGAGAAGCTACCTGGGAGCAAGAAGATCGTCTTCGACTGGAGTACCCCGCTTTCTTTCCGTCGACCCCTGAATCTTGGGACGAGATTCTTTCAAGTGGGGGCGAGTTGTCACATCCCTAGTTCTTGTATGACCTAGACTAGCTAGTCAAGTGTGCATCATGTTTCAGTTCCATTTAAATTGAAATGAGGATTTATGAAACCCTCAGAATCATTTCTGGAAATGACCCAAATAAAAATTGATCCAAAAAGGCACCAAGAAAATGTTCATGTTGCTCTCTGAAAATATTGGACAGGGATGAAAATCAAACCAATATTTTTAAGAGCTCATAAGTATTTATTTTGGGCATTTGTAATTAATGCAGTAATTATTCGCTTTGGATATATATTGTTATATATATATAATATTGTCCAAAACTTATGCTAGTTGATGAGGAGCTCTGGAATAATACCACTAGCTCCTACAAAAATTGGCAAAAGAAAAATAAATGGTTTAGTATTTTTATTAAATCAAACAAATGTCAGAAAAAAATAGAAAAGAAAACAAGAAAAGGGAAAGAGCAGAAACTTACCTGGCCTTACCTGGTAACCCACTAGCAGCCAAGTTCACCAGAGCCGGCCTAGCCCACCTATCCCCCTCCCTTGTCGTCTTCCTCATGCCACAAGGATGCTGCGCATGTGGCCGGCGCTCGCGGGCACGCGCCTCGCCAGCTCCTGCTTGCCGCCGAGGGTCTAGACGCCTCCCCGAGTGCCACGCACTCCACCTCGACCCCTGCACTTCTTCCCTCTCTCCCGGGACCCCCTGCCCCTCCTCTGCTATCTTCACGCAATGCCATCGTCGCCGCCGTTCGCCACAGCCGCAGCCACCGCCTCCCTCTCGCCTCTCCAACGCGCCCTAGGGACCCGCCTCGTCGCCTTCGTCCTCCTCGCAGAGCTACGCGACGCCGGAGGTCCTGCTTCATCGCCACCATCGTCGTCTTCACCGACGAGAACCAAAGATCGCCGGCTCCGATTCACCTTCTCCAGGCTGCCCCCGAGCCCACTGACCTGCTCTGCGAGTCCACCGTGAGCTCCCCTTGCTTTCTCCGCTCTCCCCTCACTCCCGCGCAAGCTCTAGCCCAACCGCTACCGTGCCCGTGAGCTTGACATCACCGGCGATGTCGCTGCCGTCAACCTAGCCACCGGAGCATGCGTCTAAGCGCTTCGTCGTGCTCAGAGCATCTGCAGGAACCCGTATCACCCGCTGGTTCGGCTCCCATGCACCGTAGCCTCGTCCCCGAGGTCGACCGAACTCTCACGGCCACAACCGAGCTCGCCACCGTCGACTCTGGCCACCCCAGGCCCAGACTCGGCCACCACCCGACGCGCCATCGATATAACTTTCCAACGCGCCTAGTCGCGCGTCATTTGGAGCACCACAGAGGAAAACCGAGGCACAAGTACACCGCGAACCTCGCCGGTGGCTAAACACCGGTGGGGTTTGATCCTTTGACCTCGCCGGCCCGTCAAGTGGGCCCCGTGGGTCATGCGATTAGCTTAAGCCTAATCACCATCTAACTAACCCTGACACTGACAGTGAGCCCCTGCGCCCTAATATTTTAATTGGATTAGTAGAACCCTCCCCCCCCGATTAACCCTTAGACACTGATGTGTGGACCCCACACGTCAGGTTTGACCCCAGTCAGCCGTAGTTGACTTGCTGATGTCATGCTTACTCAATGCTGATGCAGTAATGTAATTTTCTGGATTTATTCTTATTCAGGAATTTCCACAAAATGCCCAAAACTTCAAAAATTCATAGAAATCCAACCGTAGGTCAGATTGAAATAATTTATATATGAAAAATTATCAAAAAATGCAATCTATCCATCTGTACCAGTTTCATGCTTGAAAACCCAACTTATACCTGCTGTATAGGTGAAAACACATGAATGGCTTTTATAAAGGCTTATTTTGGAGTTGCACTTGAACCCTTGGTTCAAATGGACTTCATTCAAATTGAATACTAGTTGCATTATCTCAAACAACATCCCATATACATGCCATGTTCATGCATCATATTGTTGCATATGCTTGTGTATTGATTGCCGACACCGTTCCTTCTCGATAGGTCCTGCTCCGGAGTCCGTTCCAGAGTACCTGTCTGAGGAGCAGTGCCCCTTGTTGATCTACCAGGCAAGCAAACCCCCTTGTTCATTCCGATACAATCCTACTCTCTCACTCCTGCTCTCAGTTATTGCATTAGGACAACAACGATTCAACTGCTACTTTGTGCTGTGGTAGCTGAACCCATTCCTCTGCATGACCTGTCATTGCCACAGTAAATAGTTGAAACCCACTAGCATGTGTAGGAGTTGATTGAAGCCATTGTTGTGTTCCTACCATGCCATGCCTGCTATTTCTTAGAGTGTGTCAGGTCTGATTCATTGGGAATGAATTGGAGTGCAGTGCTCTATGTACTGATGCTGAGAATTAAGTGTGTGAACACGATTTGGTAAAGGTAGAGGTGAGAGGCCATGTAGGAGTACATGGTGGGTTGTCTCACTGGAACCGTCCTTAAGCACTGAGTTTTGTGTATGTTGTCCAATGACTAGCTACTACCATGCATTGGGATGCTTAAGTGCCCCTCTCGACTTATTAACCAACTTGATCTCTGTCCAGGAGTCGCAACTAGTTTCCGGTGTTTGTAGGTAGTGTTATTTTTCTACCAAGTGGCACCCAGCAGGGTGGGCTTGGGACAGACTAGGCACACGTGGCCTGGTGTACTGAGTGGCACCCGAATTATGGGCTCGGAACCCTGCACACATTGTTTGGGGCCGTGAGCGACACCCCGGCCGGATCTCCTTGCAGATGGAACCCTAATAGGCAATAAACCAGGACTAGAGTCTTGTGTGGTTAGTCAGGTCGTGGCCGACACCATCGCCAGGCTTCCGCTTGAAGGTTGTCGAGATACATGACGTGTACATGGCGGTAAGTGGCGAGAGCGTGTGTGAAGAAGTACACCCCTGCAGGGTTATCATGATCTATTCGAATAGTCGGGTCCGCAGTTATGGACTTCTTGGATGCTTACATGGTACATAGACAACTTGAAGTGGATACTCTAAATGCTCAAGATAAGTGTGAGTTCTATGGATGGCCTTCTCGTAGGGAGACGAGGATGAATCCATAGTAGTGTATTGTGTGGTGTTTAGTGGACTCGTGTGCGCCATCTCACCTCAAAGAAGCTTCTCGTAGTCGTAGAACGGGATAGTCACTGAGTCAAAGCTGGCTTGCTGCAACTAAACCCCACATTACCTTCTTGATACAAGTGCATGTATGATAGGATCTGATGTAAGTCTTGCTGAGTACCTTTGTACTCATGTTGCTTTACTTATGTTTTTGCAGCGGAGACTTCGGTGTTGCTAGTGTGTTTGTGGACTTCGACAAGTAGCTTGTACCTCAGCTACGATCTTGATAGGATGTTGTAGATAGTCAGGCTCTTCAGCCTTTTTTCATTTGTAGATGTCTGTACTCAGACATGTAAAGCTTCCGCCTGTTGATTGTTTGCTCTGAATGTTGGGTCATGTGACCCCTGCTTGTAATAAATGCTATGATGGCTCTTTGAGCCTTATCTATATGAGTTGCTGAGTTATGCTGTGATGCCATGTTGAATAACACATACTTGCATGTTATGCGTACGTGTAATGTGTATTGCTATGCGTGGGATCTGACTATCTAGATGTTTATCCTTAGTAGCCTCTCTTACCGGGAAATGTCTCCTAGTGCTTCCACTGAGCCCTGGTGCTTGCTACTGCTCCGGAACACTTAGGCTGGCCGGCATGTGTCCTTCGTTCCTGTGTCTGTCCCTTTGGGGAAATGTCACACGGTGTCTACCGGAGTCCTGTTAGCCTGCTACAGCCTGGATTCTCCGGATTCCAGCTAGCCTAGTTGCTACAGCCCGGATTCACTCGCTGATGACCGACACGTTCGATGTTGGGTCATGTATGCATGTCCCTGTAAGTTAGTTCCACTTCGGGTTCACGACTAGCCATGTCAGCCCGGGTTCTTTGTCATATGTATGCTAGCGACACTATCATATATGTGTGCCAAAAGGCGCAAACGGTCCCGGGCATGGTAAGGCAACACCCGTGGGAATACCTTGCGTGAGGCCGCAAAGTGATATGAGGTGTTACATGCTAGATCAGTGTGGCATAGAATCGGGGTCCTGACAAGATGTGGTTTTATGTTTTAATTAGTGTTTGTGCCAAGTAGAACCTTTGGGAAGACTTGGGTGAAGTCTTTGCGATCTTGCTATAAAAATTAGAAACTTTTGCACCCAGTAAATCAGTTTTGATAATTCACAGAAACATGCTTTTGATCTGATTCATTTTTTTCTTTGGATTGGTACACGAATTTCTTAGGACTTACTAATTTTGTAGAATTTTTGGAGTGACATAAGTATTCGAAAGTTACAGATGACTACAGACTGTTCTGTTTTTGATAGATTCTGTTTTCTATGTGTTGTTTGCTTATTTTGATGATTCTATGAGTAGTATCGGAGGGTATGAATCATAGAGAAGTTGGAATACAGTAGATATTATACCAATATTAATTTAGAATGAGTGCACAACAGTACCTAAGTGGTGATTTATTTTCTTATACTAACGGAGCTTATGAGTTTTCTATTGAGTTTTGTGTTGTGAAGTTTTCAAGTTTTGGGTATAGATTCGATGGACTATGGAATAAGGAGTGGCAAGAGCCTAAGCTTGGGGATTCCCAAGGCACCCCAAGGTAATATCCAAGGACAACCAAGATCCTAAGCTTTGGGATGCTCCGGATGGCATCCCCTCTTTCGTCTTCGTCCATTGGTAACTTTACTTGGAGCTATATTTTTATTCACCACATTGTATTTGTTTTGCATGGAGCGTCATTTTATTTTGTTAGTATTTGCTTGCTGTTATTTAGAATAATTTTTTGCATCTATATTTTCAATAAAAATGTCAAGGATAGCCTTTACCATGCTTATTTTGCAAGTATACATGTTGCTGTTTCAAAACAGAAAGTTTACTGCTGTTGCAAAAATTCCCTAGAAAAGTCAGAAAATGATAAGATTGTTAAACTTTTTTCATATTTGTATCTGATAAATATTCTATATTGTGGTAAATTGGCATAATTTTTGGAGTTAGGGAAGTATTGATACTCTTGCATTCTTTACAGACTGTACTGTTTTGGCAGATTGCTGTTATGTTTGCATTGTTTGCATATGTTTGCTTGTTTAATGATTCTATTTGAGGATAGGAGTATTTAATATTTAGAGGCATTTAGTATGCAATGCTGAATAATGATTTTAGTGATTTGTTACAGTAGAAAATGATAAGGTTTTTGCATTGGTTTATACTAGCTTATCTCACGAGTTGTTGTCGAGTTTTCTATGGATGAAGCTTTCGAGATTTAGGAAACCGAGATATAAAAGGAATTAAGGAAACACAAGAGATCAAGCTTGGGGATTCCCAAGGCACCCCAAGATAATATTTCAAGAAGTCTCAAGCATCCAAGCTTGGGGATGCCCCGGTAGGCATCCCACATTTCTTCTTCAACAATTATCGGTTAGTATCGGTTGAACCTAAGTTTTTGCTTGTTCACATGATGTGTGCTATCCTTGAAATGTCATTTTGTTTTGTTTTGCTTGCTGTTTGAATAAAATACCAAGATCTGAAATTCTTAAATGTTAGAGAGTCTTCACATAGTTGCATAATTATTTGACTACTCATTGATCTTCACTTATACCTTTTGGAGTAGTTTGTCATTTGCTCTAGTGCTTCACTTATATCTTTTTAGAGCGCGGTAGTGATTTTATTTTGTATAGATTATTGATCTCTCATGCTTCACTTATTTATTTTGAGAGTCTTTAGAACATCATATAAAGTGCATTGAGTACTATAAGAAATTTGATACTTGATAATTGTTTTGAGATATAAAGGTGGTAATGTTAGAGTCATGCTAGTTGGCTAATTATGAAATTGAGAAATACTTGTGTTAAAGTTGGCAAGTCCCGTAGCATGCACGTATGGTGAACGTTGTGTGATAAATTTGAAGCATGGGGCGATGGTTAACTCCTAGCAACCCTTCCCCTAGGAGCATGCGTAGTAGTACTTTGCTTCGAGGGCTAATAAACCTTTGCAATAAGTATATGAGTTCTTTATGACTAATGTGAGTCCATGGATTATACACACTCTTACCCTTCCATCATTGCTAGCCTCTACGGTACCATGCATTGCCCTTTCTCACCTTGAGAGTTGGTGCAAACTTCGCTGGTGCATCCAAACCCCGTGATACGATACGCTCTATCACACACAAACCTCTTTATATCTTCCTTAATACAGCCACCATACCTACCTATTATGGCATTTACATAGCCATTCTGAGATATATTGTCATGCAACTTTCCACCGTTCCATTTATTATGACACGCTCCATCATTGTCATATTGCATTGCATGATCATGTAGTTGACATCGTATTTGTGGCAAAGCCACCTTTCATAATTCTTTCATACATGCCACTCTTGATTCATTGCACATCCCGGTACACCGCCAGAGGCATTCATACAGAGTCATATTTTGTTCTAAGTATTGAGTTGTAAGTAACTAAAAGTGTGATGATCTTGATTATTAGAGCATTGTCTCAAGTGAGGAAAGGATGATGGAGACTATGATTCCCCCACAAGTCGGGATGAGACTCCGGAATTTATGAAAAATAAAAGAGGCCAAAGAAGCCAAAATAAAAAAAAGAGGCCAAAGAAGCCCACCAAAATAAAAAAAATGAGAGAAAAAGAGAGAAGGGACCATGTTACTATCCTTTTTCCACACTTGTGCTTCAAAGAACCACCGTGATCTTCATGATAGAGAGTCTCCTATGTTGTCACTTTCATATAATAGTGGGAATTTTTCATTATAGAACTTGGCTTGTATATTCCAATGATGCACTACAAAAAAAAGACACATCCGTGACATTTTGGGCCGAAAGAATTTTTTTTCTGTCATACATATGACACTTCTATGACGACAATTGTGACAAAACCCGATATCATCATAGATGTGGTGGGCTCCTACTTCTATGACAAAAAATCATGACAGAGAATGGGCTTTTCGTCCTGGGCGGGCCGGAGACGCAGCTGCATGACATTCTTTGGGCCGTCCATGACGGAAAAAACCGTTGTAGAAGCAAGGGGGAGGAGAATTTCGGGGAGTTGCCGGTTATGGTGGGAGGTCGGGGGCCGAGCGATGCGCGTTTCTCTCGTACACGTGTGAGGCATTGGCTCTAACTGAACCTGAGCGAGGCGTTGGGCTCTAACTAAACCCGAGCGATTGCACTGCAGGCTACGCGTTACTGAACCCGAGCGATCGATCGATGGCTGTTAACAGAACCCGATGGAGCGATTCCTTTGCTACTGCTGCTAACTGAAGCCGATCGATTGGATGAACA